>NW_005842231.1:789224-795330 GCF_000455745.1 Alligator sinensis | reverse complement strand
CCCACCTCTGTAACCTGTTGAGATCTAGTTGCAGCCTGTCCCTCTCTTCTAGCGTGCTCACTTCTCCCCACATCTTAGTGTCATCTGCGAATTTGAACAAGGTGCTTTTCACCCCCTTGTCCAAATCACCAATTAAGATATTGAACAGTGCGGGCCCAAGGACCAAGCCCTGGGGAACCCCACTGCCAATATATCTCCAGGTCGAAAATGACCCATCCACCACCACTCTCTGGGTGTGGCCCTCCAGCCAATTGGCAATCCATCTGACTGTGTAGGTGTCGACACCACAGACGCCTAATTTTTTAATGAGGATGGGGTGAGAGACAGTTTCGGAGGCCTTCCTAAAGTCCAGGAAGACTACATCCACTACAACACCTGCATCCAAGGCTTTTGTGACCTGGTCATAGAAGGCCACCAGGTTGGTCTGACAGGATCTGCCTCTAATGAACCCATGTTGGTTGCCCCTAAGCATAAACTCCCCTGCTGGCCCCTTGCAGATGCGCTCCTGGATAATTTTCCCAAAAAGCTTCCCCAGGACTGAGGTAAGACTAACGGGCCTGTAGTTTCCTGGGTCCTCTTTCCTCCCTTTTTTGAAAATGGGGACCACATTGGCCCTTTTCCAGTCCTCTGGCACCACACCAGAGCACCACGAGTGCTTGTAAAGCTGTGCCAGGGGTCCTGCAATGACCTCTGCCAGTTTGCTCAGCATTCTGGGGTGGAGATCGTCAGGACCTGCTGATTTGAACACATCTAGTCCCTCCAGAAGTTCCCTGACTAGGTCCTCACTGACCCTGGGCCTGGCTGTGCCTTTTCCCCCCATCTTATGAACACCTTTCCCCCATCTCGTTTGCTATTACAGTAGCACCCAGCAGCCCACCTGCAATATGTCCCAGTGTTACAGGCTGTACAAACACAGAACAAGGCCCCCCATCTTGAAAAGCTATTTTAAGGTACCATCTGTAGTCCCTATCCAAGATCAGGATCCCAGACAATGCAGTGGCCTAAAGAGTTCACCTTCAGGTGGTGACAAACCAAGGGTGCAGAGAAAGGAAGGTGTTTAGCTTGTCACCTCAGTTTGAAAAGTGTAAGAAATGGAATTTGTGGGGTCTGTATAAATGGAGAAAACAGCACTTAGGATTCTCAAATAATCCATGTCAATAAATTCTTTAGCAAAGGTTTTATAGCACAACACAGTTTGCTTTATAGGTCTAACCTGCTGTAACTTTTAGTCACATTGGCAGAAAATACCTTTTTTTTTTTTTTTTTTTTTTAAGTTGAAATATTTTTAACAAATGCAGGAGTAAAAATAGTTTTTGACTTCCTCTCTTGCAGGCAGGTAATGGAAGATAAATGTTAAACATCAATGCTATATCTATTCTCCTGACTGATCTAATTTGTCTAGTTCATAATGCACTGTGGCCAGACTGATGAAATCAAGCTGTTAATGGTGAATTACCTGTCAGGCTGATTTGCCTGCAGTCTTCATTATCTTTAGCCAGAATACAAAACTGCAGGGGAGGGGGGTTGTGTGCATTTGAAACTTTACTGAAATATGTACACAGTTTAAATGATTTCACATGAAATGCTAGCATGGGCAAAGAGACACATACTTGTTTTCAGCCATTGGTCTCAGTTAAATATTTTTCAATTCCAAATAAAATGCATTTTCACAACAGCTGAAACCAGGCCCTGCTTTATTCTCAGGTACCTGGCTTAGCTGTTTTGGGCATTTCAAGTGAGCCTTTACCACATAACCCTGAGAAATGCTAAGACTACTCACTTTCCTGGGGTCCTGTGATCTGTATGTAAGGAAAAGCTGATGAGCAACTATTACTTGTGTCTGCTGTGGCGGGAAGGCTGGGACAAACAATTGACTTTACAACGTTCTTTTGTGAAGAGAAACTCCGGGGTGTTTGTGTAATAGGCAAAGCGTCTCCTCTGTTTATGTGTTAATGTTCCCCACTCATAAGAATGCGGCTACCTTTCCAGACATCGTGTAAGTTTGCCTAATAAATCTAGGAGTGCAGTTTGTCTCAACTCCTTAACTGAGCTATTGTTAGCCAATGATCTTACAGTCTCATTGTGCCCCGAGTTCAGAATTCCCTCTTTGTAGCTTTAAAAATAACACTAATCTGTTCTTTCCCCTCTTTGGTAAGCACTGACTTTTCTCCATCCACCCCCGTTTTATTTCAGCTGCACTGAAAGTCCATATGACTTGGGATTGCTTGCTTCCTTATTTGTACAAGATCACTGAGACCGTCGGCTGGAATGTACTCTCCTCTGCAAAGAATGCTGGTTTGCTACTTTGCCTGAACCGAGAACATGACACGTTCAAGTCCATCCTATAACACTACTACCCACTTTTAATAATGGGACTGTACCATATGTGTACTTAACAGACAAAAATAATTGAGGGTATAGGAGACTAGAACCACCATCTCCTCTGACTGATAACTTTAGGAAACTGTAGTAGTCCCTTCTTTCATCACATGCCCTTAGTACAGAAGTGGATTTAACAGTTTTGTCCACAAGCTATTTTTGAAGTGATATTAAGGCAAGGCAATATAATTCTATGCAACCTTTTAAGCATTATTTAAAAGTAGGCTGATCCATAACTATCAAATCATGGTACCATCTGCACATTAAACTTAGCAACCACAACAGCCTAAAAGTATTACTAATCCCATCCTGCTTGCTAGCTGTCTAAACTTCTATATACCAAGCCAACTTTCTGCCTATGTTCTCTGATCCTTTGGTGTCACACTTCCAAGCTAGGAGCCAAGTGCCTATTGTGTCTATGTAGACAGTGGATTTGTAATTCCCCCATATGTACCAGTTTTTCTGAAGTGAGAGTAAAGGCAGTGGGTAGTGGACAGTGAACAGCGGATGCTATTGTTCACTCTGAAAACAATCAAAATGAACTCTTGCAGTGGTTGCTGAGTGTGCTCTTGGCTTCCTTTGTATCTGTAAAATACTAGTCTTCCTATAAAGCGCAGGTAGTATGGTTCAATGCAATGCCAGTGTTTTACTAGCACTATGCTGCAGATGCCATAGTAGGGGTATCCCTGCTCTCATACAATACTATTGCTGTAGGTCTAGGTGAGGTGGGGACTACTGGTTTTTCCTTCCTGCTTTCTCTGTAATGCACTAGGCGATGCTCTCAGGCCTGTGAAATGCTGCATGTCATACAGGATGATCATACAGTCCTTTCTAGCTTTAATACATGAATGAGTTCATTTTGCCTTGTATAAGCATCTGCCTTTCCTTTTCCTTCCTGGTCATTCACATGACCAGCTGAAAGTGAGTTTCTTGGTAAGGGCTTTGCGTTCCTTTCCTAAAGGCATGATGCATAGCTGAGTAAACCTGTCTCTGCCCACTGCATAGCCTTGGTTCTAGCACCATTTAGCTTTATTGGGTGTGGCAAGGGAAGTGGCCATCTAGGATAATAATTATCTCCAGATTACTCACTATGGGCATGTTCCAATGAGTGCACACGGGCAGGAGCACACGTTTCCTGTGGGACAAATAACTGCTGCTATTTGTAGGTGAGGCTGGGGCCAGCATCTGTGCTGGCCCCGGTAGCCTTACCTGGAGTCTTGGGGCCTCCCAAGGCAGCAGCAGCATCTGGCCCCTTGGAGCCTGGCTGGCAGCCAGTGTATGGTTCTGGCCGACCAGGCTCCCTTTGTGGTAGCATACGCTGCTGCTGCGCGCGCTGCACCACTTTGATCAGCGGTGGTTTCGTTAAAATCTGGGATCATTTTTCAGCAGCACATTTTTTTTTTTTTTATTTTTTTTTTTTTTACACCAGTTGCATGAGCACCGCATGTGGTTTGCAGTGCCTCAAACTGCTTTGAAGCTCCGCAAACCACACGTGCACTCATCGGGACATGGAGATCCCAGAGGAAAAGTTCCCAGGGAAAATATTCTTAAGCTTGCTTTTCAACTATGGCAGCCTGAAATAAATGTGCATGTTTTAGAAATTATAAAAAGTGCTGTAGGGAGAGTTGCTTACTCAGATCTAATATAATCCCTGAAGCAAAGCACTGCCACTCCAAGGAAATAAAATCAGGACTCCATCCTTCACAAGAAAGCAGGGTCCATGTTTAACGAGGTGAGATCATCTTGGAGTCTTAGGGGAGTGTTCGGTGGGGTAACCTGGCAGTTCCACTCCACTGGTTGGTTACAATCTCATTTGCACCAGTGTAGATGGGGTTTTGTACAAGATTACACAAAGCAGATGAACATTTCAGACTACTAACAAGTGTTTATTAAAAAATAAATTTCAACCTAGTGGGAAATAAAAGATTATGCTGCTGAAGTTTAAACAAGAAAGCTTATTTGTCTTGATATACAGTACTTTGATTAAGACGATATAATGGTGTCAGCTACTAGAAACACAGGGCTATGTATAATGCATATTTTGGTAGACTAGAATGCTGATAGGACTATACAAGAGCTACGCTGAAGATCTAATACATGATTAGAGACGGCAGTTATACGGCCATGCCTGATTTCTAGCGCCATCATCACAACTCTAGCCTTCTACTCCCTTGCTTACCTGTGCTCTCTCCCCTTGCACAGAAGAAAGTACAATTACTGCAGTATTTAATGAGAGCAGTGTTGGACTGAAATCAGCCTGAAGGCAGGGCAGAGTGGCACCTTGGACACTAACTAGTTCAGAGAGGTAGCCGCTTTCATAGGCAACGTCGTACTTTGCCACATGCTATGTAGCATGCCTCTAACCTAGTCAGTCTGCAGAAGTGTCATCCTGCTTTGTCTCCTCTAGGATATGATGATGTCTACTGCTTGCTTTTCTTCCTTAAGGAATTCCTGTACCAGATAAATAAAAATACAATCCAGTCTGAGCACCAGTAGCAGAAGCAAAGCAACCTGACTCTGTTCAAGAGCTGCAAACTATAACACCAATTTTGCACCAACAGTGTCCTCACCGGCTCACAAGGAAACACAACTCTTGTGCTCTACACCACTGCAATACCACCCTTTACCTATCAAAACCAAACATCTATACTTCCCTTAGAAACCACTGTGCAGCTGGGGCAGCGTGCCAGGCTTGTGTGGGCCATCTCAGCAGGAGCACACAATGACCTGCTGTCTCCTGTTCCTGCTCCAAGTTGGCACCAAGATGAAGGTGTCCCCACATACGGCTTAGGGTGTTGACCCTTCCTGACTAGGTCATGAATAACAACAAACTTGCAGGTCACAGCTGTTGTCATTACGTACCAGGCACCAGTGACACCCTCCAAAGCTGGACTGTTTGCTTGTTTTCTCCCTGGTTATCTCCTGCCTGGGGCAGGTACTGTGTAGTGAGCAGTATGTACCCTAGCTCCTGCGTGCTAAAACTCCTAGGCAAAACAAGTATGTGCTGCTCTTTCACTCCACATTCGTGGTCCAGCCAGTAAAGCACTATTGGCTCCATTTTCCAAGGCAGGTGAAAGAGCACGAGTGAGCAAACACTGAATCATGGTGTCAGATTTAAACCCAGCCCCTTTGCCCCTTGTGAGTGGGCTGACAGGATGCCCAAGTACATACAGGTTTCCCTCGCTTTATGCTGTACATGTGTTCCTGGAAAATGGTGCGTAACTCAAATTTGCATAAAGGGAACCCATTTTACAATGTAATAAATAGGGATATGTTCCAAGACCTTGACTGTACTGATCCCTAGACCCATTTCTACCACTTGTAGAATCTTGTGAATCATGTTTGCAAACCTAACATATCTAACATATGGCACCTTGCTACGCCCTTGAAAGGATCTCAATACACCCCAGGGTGCCACAACACACTGGTTGCAAATCATTGGACTAAGTGCTTGGCATCTACAAGTGCTTCTTTGGCTTACCTTGAAAGCTGCTGTGCTTGTGTGGCTGTGGATGGGATTAGCAGCCCAAATCATGAAAGTGTTTGAACAAGGGAGTTCTGAGACATTCTCCCCCAGCTGGGATTGAAAATTACATGACACAAAAAAAACCCATTTTTGCATACAGCATGTGCTCTGAACTGACAGCACCTCTTCAGGGGTTTTCTCGGGTAGTACCTGGCACCTACTGGCCCTCTGCAGAAGTAATATTTTACATGGTACTTCAGG
>NW_005842231.1:788310-789193 GCF_000455745.1 Alligator sinensis | reverse complement strand
GGAAAGAGCTAGTGAAAGAATATAGCTTAAGGCTTTAGCCCTATTGTCAAGACAGAAGGAAAAACAAAGCCATCTACACATGTGTAACATGCATCCCACTGCAAACCAGCCCCATCACAAACCAGCATGTTTGCTGGCAGTACAATAAAGGGTGAATGCCCCAAAGGTAGTAAGAGGTTGCAACACCTGGCTTCTAGTGCCCTGCTTCCTAGTGGCATCCTCAGTTCTCTGATCAGTGTTCTGGCTCCTTAGACACTGAGAAGGCAGGCAGGCAAAGCCAGTATGATGGCGAGGAAGCTGCCTAACAGGCAATGCTGAGGAAAGGGGTGTGTTTTGCTCTCCGCTGGGACTGTCAGGTGGAGTTGGTGCCTGTGCCTCACCCACACCCGCAGGTAGAGAAGAAAGTGGTGGCAATGAACATTTCTATTTAGTATTTATTGTGAGCAGGGACTCAACACCAAGGCCCCCATCCCTGGAGGTCAGCAACTTATCCTCGGGGCCCTAGGGTCATGCACAGATGTAAGCTTGCTTTCTCTCAGTGGCCCCGTGAACGCTGGCTTAATGCAAAGTGAATAGCTTCCTCAGAGAAGGTCTACAGCATTTGAGTGGAAGATTCCCTTAGAGGGGGGAAAAAAATTCAATCTATGACTCTCTTGCGTGGATGAAATGGTGCTGAGTAAAAGGATGACTCTCCCTATACTGGAGGTGGGCAAAATATGACTTGCAGCCCCTATCAATTGATTCTATCCAGTCTGCAGGCATGTAGCAGGTTCAGCTCTGGCCTCTGCCACCACTGCAGGGGACACTGGGTGGAAGCAGCCCTGCCCGCCTGCCTGGCACCGCACGGCAGGCCTTGGGCAAATCACACTTGGGCTGGGCCAGT
>NW_005842231.1:767832-788279 GCF_000455745.1 Alligator sinensis | reverse complement strand
GCCGACCTGTGACTCAGCTGGTGAGAGCCACCCAGGTGCTAGGACTGTGTGGTGGGTGCTCCACACCTGTGCCCAGAGGTGGAGGAGCTTCCCCAGTGCCTCCTCACAGATGAAGCCCTGGCCCCAGTTCTGGCACTGGCTCCCACTTTGCTTTCTGCAGAGCCATGAGCTGGCCCCGCCACCTGCCATCTCTCAGCTGCAGCCAGAGGGCTCCCATCTGTCCAGGTGAGACTGCCCCCAGCACCCTAGGGCTGGGGCTCCTCCTGGGGGAACAGGGACCCCCCCAGGCTACAGGCGGCCACAGCCTGCATGGCCCTGGCAAGGAGCTGGGGCAGGCTGGAAGGGGCTGCTGGGCTTCCCCAGGCTTTTTGGAGGCAAGTGTGGATGGGAAGGGGAGGCAAGTGGGTTTGGGGTTCAAGTGATTTTTGAGTGGCATGTCGGGGGGGGACACCTCCCTTGGCTCTGTCCTGCTGGCTGGTTTTTGGTTCCCTGGGGAGGCAGACTTGGAGCTGTTATGCAATTGCTTCTACATGCACTACTCAGAAAGACATAAATCAGGACAAAAAATATTTTTGAAATAAAATTAACGTTATAGTAGATGTTTGATTTTTAGCATGCAATTTATCTAGAATTTATTAATATTATATCTTCACTATTAATTTAATGTGTGCAGCCCTTGACAGCTCATCAAAAGTCATTAAATGGCCCTCCAGCTGACATAATTGTCCACCCCTACACTAAACTCTTCTGTGGGGACCAATACACTATGTGCCCACAAATGAGGCCCTGCAAGTAAGGTAGTTTTTGATTCTTGAAGGAGCTGTGATGCAAGGTGACAGGATTCAGTAGCTCATAGTTGATGCCCCAGGTACCTCAGTACATGCCCAGTAGCAAAGCTTTAGGTGCTTGCACCACTAGGGTCAAGCAGAATTTTTGAAGAGCTAACCTTTGGACTTGGGTAGAGGCAAGTTCTCTCATCAACATGGGTTCACTTGTGGCCATTAGGCTTAAGCTGTTCCTGTACACTGCAAATTCAAGCCCTGTCCTTGGCAGCTTTCTGAGAATTATGTGGTGCAAATTAGTTGCTCTCTGCTTGAATGCTGCAGAGATGCCTTTTGGAAGGTTTCCCTGAAAGCTGAGCTCTCGTTTAAGAGCTGATATGTCAAAGTGCTGTAACATTCACAGGCAGACTCTTATTTTACAGATGCTGGCAAAGAGAAAACAGCATTAATTACATCCAAGGAAGAAGGAAGTTTTTGGGAGCAGCTGCAATTAGTATCATATCATCACAGCCCATGCTTCTTACCTTTTTTCCCCGAAAAAATGGGCTACAAAAAAATCCCAAACTCAAGCAACTGAAATTTTCATTATTACCTGAGGTTCATTTGATCAGACTAACACACGTGAAGTAGAGAGCCATGTATGAGAGGCTGGTACAAAGTCTGATGTAGACTGATGCAGTGCTAGGATATTCTTAGGGATCAGAACAGGAGCTCGATTGTGGGGAGAGGGAATATTCACAATAATCCATCCTATCTTCACCATCAAAAGGTAACAGCCCTCCAGTCATTCACAGTGCTGCTCTCTCCTTGACAGGGGTGTCCAAATGAGCATAGAAAGATGCAGTCACATGGCCTTTTTAAGAAGTCGTGAACAACCCTCCAGTGATCTTTCCCCATTCATGAACTGCTTTGGAGAAACCAAGGAGCACAGTCTGCCAACATTTAAAAGCAATGCTGTTGGCCACAAGACAGTAGTGCTCTAACCATTTTCCTCTCCAGAAACATGCCAACCCTAGTGCAGTCTGAATGGCAGTGGCAATACTTTGCCCCCATGATACTGCTGTGCCACATTAGAGCCATAGGGAGGGTTAATGGTGCAAGCTGGCATGGTTTGGGCATAGCTTTCTCAAATACAGTCTCTCAATATGGGACCAATTTTAACAGTCAAAGTTATTTGATGTTCCCTTGCATAAGAAGACAGCTTTGCAGCAGTGCCTCAACCCTGGCTGTAAAATACCAGACTTTACATGTGATTACATGGCAGATAGTCGTGCTGTCAAATAGATCTTGCTGCTCTGCTGGCACTGTCCTTCCCAACCAGAGAGAGCAACCGTGTTCCTACACTACGTCTCAACAGTGCTAAATAACCTGCCTGCAGCACTGCACAGACATGGCTCCGCTGTAGCTGGTCAGGGCAACAGTCTTCATGGGGCAGCATAACACACAGGAGCGCACGTGTAGTGTACATCTGCCCTGTGGAAGACGAACAGGGATGCGTGGCACTGAGAAGAGGGAAGTGGGTTAGTTCACACTTTTCTGAGAAGTTGAGCACAGCCTAGCATCCCCAGCAGCTTTTCTAATTCATCTGAGAACAATGTGTTTGAGGTGAATGAAGCACTCCACACCTGTACAGTCTTCGTTGGCAGTCCCTCAGTAACAGGGCAGAACCCACTGACAGACTGGGAGTGCAAAACTATTCAGTGGTACGTGTTAGTCTTGTCTGAGCCTGTCCTGCAACTGTACCTCAGCACCCCCGCCTCTCCCATGACAAGCAGAAGGGAGCTCTTCATGGAGGCAGAAGGCAAGCACAGCTGAAGACACTCTCACACTGCCTTCCTACCAAGATAATAACCAAGCCTGGAGTGGGGTTAGCTAGCACCTGCTCTGCACAAATTGCCTTGAATCATCAGATGTCTCCATGCCTTCACCCCTATTTTAGGGATTCTCTCATCCTCATCACCTGCACTACCTCTGCAACCAACACCTCTCATGAGCCCAGGCTATTTCACTCCTTTACCTGCACAGCTGACGTAGCACAGCAAAGAAAGGACACACAACCCTTCCATGTGCCGACTCCCCTCCCCTCCTATCACTGTGTAAGCTGTGAGCAGGCCCTGTGCTGATCTGTACAGTGCCCCTCCTGTGCACATGCAGTCACATGAGCATTAGGGCTGTGCGAAGCTTCAGTCACTGATTTGATTTGGCAGAGATTCAGCAGCTGAATCTCCAAATCTGAATCAAATCAGGAGACCCTTTAATCTCTCCAAATTGAATCAGAACCCTCCAAATTGATTCGGAGAGATTCGATGATTCGGACATAGACACAGCTTTAAATGTTTTTTCTACATACCTCAAGGTACCAGGCGGCTTGTGAATGCTGAGATGGTAGGGTGGATGGAGCATCCTACGGGAGTGTGTGGAGGTCCCCAGTGCACTTGGCAGTGGGCCCGGAAGTGGACCAGATGCACTTCTAATCCACTTCTGGGTCGGCCGTGGAGCGCACAGGGGACCCCCCCACCCCGCAACTGCTGCCTCCTGGGTCTGGGGCGGGGGCGCCCGGGGTCCCCCCACAGCTGATTGGAAAGAAGGACCAGAAGTGGATTCCACTGCATTATGCAGGTATATATCAGGCATGCTGTGAGCATGTCTATCAGATCATGCCCCTTGGCTCCCTTAAACACTCTACCTAATTTCTGGATCCCAGTTGGGCTTAGGTTCCAACTAAGGCACCAAGCTACGCAGACCAAGGCAGCTCTGGGCCTAGGCAAAAACATAACTTCACTCTTGGAGAATGCCCAAGTCAAGCAGGGAGGCACTTAGTGAGTTTAAGTGCTAGCTGCTGGTTATTTTAGGATTGAAATTTTGCACATAAGTGTTTCAAACCCACTTCAGTTTCTGTAAGCCCCAGTCATGACTTTATAATTTGTTTCATGTTGATGTTTTATCACTGCCTCTAAGAGTGTTGTCAATATGATGGCTACATTTTTTTTTTTTTAAATAAGAAAAGGATTTTCCCTTTTGACCACCTTGCTAGGCCATAAGGGCTAGGGATAGACATTACACATAAACCAGTTTAAGTGATCAGAAACTAGTTTAAACCTGTAACAGAACAGATGTTCAGTGCACATAAACCCGTTTGAGAATGGCTGAAACCAGTTTAAGATACCCCTGGTTGAATTTAACTGATTTGGCTCAAACCAGTTTATGCAATGTCTGTCCCAGACCCCTTGCTGGTTTAAGATAAACCAGACTCCCCCAGCATCCCAGCATGCTGTTTAGGCTGGTAGGGGCTCTCTGCTCCACAGCAGGCCTGGCCCCTTTTCTCTGCTCCCTGGCTGGAGCTCCAGAGACTGCAAGCTGCTCCCCTACCACTCCCTGCTAAGCATGAATTTCCCTCTCCCCTCTACCTTGCTGAGGAGGTGTCTGTGTATTAGCTAGCAGACCACATGCTAGCAATGGTCCCTGCTGAATCAACAGGTAGAATCAACAAGTAGCTGGTAATGTCCTTCTTTTCTTAATTGGGTGATAAACACTGTTATCAATTCCCAGCTGGGCTAATCAGAGCTCCTGCCCGAGCCTGGCCACATCCACCTCAACTCCATGCTGTGGAAAGAAGGGAAGGCTGCTCTAGTGCCCCCTAGCTTCTAGCCTGAGCCACTGCAGGCATGTGCTTGCATTTCTGGGATGTCTGTCCAGTTACAAAACTGGTTTAGCCTAGCCAGGTTAGACTAACCCAGGGGCGATGCATAGAGGGTGCATGGGGGTGCACGTGCACCCCTGTCAAGCCGTGCTTCCTGTGTAGCCAGTGGACAGGTGGAAGCACCAGTCCCCACCTATGAACACCGGCCAGGGAGTGGAGCCGCCAGCAGAAGTGGCCATGCCACTTCCAGAAGTAGCTGTGGGAGTTCCAGAAGTGGTGTGGCCGCTTTTACGGTGAGTGAGATCGGCTACGAGGGAGCCCCCTTGTCCCCCCAACCACTGACTCAAGAGGCACCAGATGCCCATGGACTAACCTGCAAAAACTGAATCAATTCAGGCTCAGGCTTTCTGAATGTCTGTCCCTAGCCAAGAAGTATCATATTGGGACCATCGAGCCCAACGTCTTGTCACCGACAATGGCAATTAATAGATGCTTTAGTGGGAAAGTACAGGCACAGGGCATGTCCAGTATTATCCATCCCCTGCCATACCCTCCCAGGCATCATTTGTTTAGGGATGCCAGAGGATAAGTGGATACTGTTCCATTTAACAGCTATCAATGAACCTATCCCTCACAAATTTGTGCACTTGAATATGAGTGTCATGTATGCTCAGTGTAATTGTGCCCCTTTAAGACTTTTGAAACTGTGCAAGTTCCTTATGTTTTTTAGTGTCTGGAAAGAAATTGTGTTTTTTCCCCCCCGAAGACTGTTGCTGTAGTGAAGTGGAGATGGTTGTGTTCATAGTTAATTACATCCTCCAACAGTCCAGTTCAGACTGGCAGGCTAGAGAAGGGCTGTGTAACACTTAGCAGGATTCTCAGCCAGGCATACACTAGTCATACTAGCCCTGTTTTATATATTAGTAATATTTTAATTGTAAAATTAAAATATTTTTCATCTATAGTTTAACATCTATTGAATATAATGAGAGAAAGTAAGAGATCCTAAGATTTACAGTTTAAAAATAATTTTAAAGTATCACCATGAAAGTTACTCAGGACCTTAACTTTACTGGTTCCCAGCTATGGCACTATGGATTCAAGTTCCCACTGGAGTAAGTTAGGTTAGATCTGGGTGTTGGCATCCAGCTATACAGGCAAATATAGTGATGTGAGCACAGGTAGAAAGGTAGTAACTTCCTCTTTTTAAGGATGCATACAAACAATAATGAAGAATAAATCCTGTACTTCAAGGGAATCTATACCTATCCACCCAGGTATTGCCTTCCTCTCATGTAGTCCATTTGAAAGTAAAGCAATCATACTAGAAAACCAGTATATTTAATAATGGAACTGAAACTAAGCTGATATTTTAGTTCAAATGTGAAGTGCTGTTACATGCAGGTTAACAAAAGAGAAAGGCTTTTATATTTTTGAACTTTTGTATAATCACAAGTTAAATTTCATGGTAGTTAAACTTCTTAGAATGAGCAATAGGATTTAGAGCACCCAGGTTACAATAATAAGAGTTTCCTGTTAAGCAATTTATATGCTGGATAAAAGACAAAAGTTGAATTTCCTATATATTTCCAGTGGTGAGAAAGTGAAGTTCCTACTTATCACCTTTAAAGGAAAGAGATTTAGTTATGCAAATAAATGAAGGATGTGTGTTTTTCAAGGAAAGTAAGCTCACTCTCTGTTTTTGCCGTAGCACTATTTATGGTAGTCAGGAAAGGGGACAAGGGTCAGGCTTTTTTTAAGCACAGATGCTGATAAGAACATTTCCAGTTCTTCCTTGTGCTATTGCAAATCAACTTTACCATTGAATGCCATTCAGCCTCAGAATTACAGCTTGCTTGCATTAGATGAACTGCATCTAGGGTACAGATAAGACGCCTATTGATTTTATCCATCACAGTCCAGGGGAAAAATTAATATGACACGGCTTTGCTCCAGACAGAGGTTAAAAAAAAATCCTAAAATTCAAATTAGCCTCCGACTCAGAGCTTTTGCCACCAGGGCATGAATGCTAAATAGTTTGCTCCCAGTCCAATCTGTTCACTGCCTGGCTAATGATTATTCTCCATAGAAACCCTACTGGAGTCAGTTATTATTCTCTCCTCATGCACTTGTATCTCTCCTGTATTTATATAAGATTAAGTAGCCCTGTTAGGTTTTTACCTCTCTGATTGGAGCTTATTTTAACCTCAATTAAGCCATCAGCCCAGCTTTCTGAAGGCAGAGCAATAGCTTTTCCATTATAATTCTCTCCACCTTTTGTATGAAAATGATGTTGATGATTGGTTGCTTTGGGGATTACTCTGTGGCAGGTAACCAATGAGGAAAGTCATGGAGGATAAATGGTGCCAGACTCCCAGAGGTGCCGTGGCACTGTGTAATTATTGTTCCAGACAGCTGAAAGCAGCAGGGTTTCTGGTTCCCCTGCTTAGTTTCAGTCTGCCATGATTGCTGGCACAGAAAGATGCTGATTATAAGTAAACATTAATTATGCCCTGCTACCAAGCTGCTTGAAGTACTGTGCTCTCAACTTAACAGAACTACAATGCTATACCTAGCTTATTTTTTAGTAGGATATTTTCCAAGATTCAGCCTCTACATCCTGATTCTGATTTTCTTGTAAAAAGGCCATTTCTTCCAAATATCATCTTCATAAACTGCTAGAGTTAAGGCACGCTTATAGCACTGAACATCTATGTTGGTACAGTAAGTAATGAAACACTTGAATTATGCTTTGATGAAGCATCAAACATATTTGCTGAGCTTTGCCTTCATTACACATCCACCTCTGGACAGGTGGATTAGTATTGTCTCTTAAATCTATCACTCAATGTACATAAGGTGCTGGTTTTTCATAACGTAGCATTTTAAAGTGAAAAATCCCACATGTAATTGCACAACTATATTTGTTGTCCCATGAGCTGAGCAGACAATTGCACAGTAACTTCCATGACACTGTAAAACCCTGCCTCTAACCATGAAAAAAATTTCACTACTCTGTGACTGCACTGCATTGCAGTGAAGCAAGCTCAATTTGATTGTCTGACTACTCCACTTCTCCTGTATTTACAACCTGACTGACCTCTGGGGAAAGGATAGGACAGCCAGCCAGTCATTCTGGAGATGCTTCAAAAGGTCAATGCAATACAGCATTTACTATTATAATTCACAAGCCTTACAATTCAGAGACGATGTTCTCAAGACAAAAATTGGCAGAACACAGTTAATGGGAAATATTCTTCTGCGAATAAACTGAAAAATATAAGAGGTTTTATTAAAAAGAATTAACCTCTCTCTTTTCCAGTGTTTGAGACTACATATTTTCTGCACATACATCAGAAGAGGCTAAAAATACTTAATTTCCAGAGTTACATGAAGCAACTTCATAGAAGTCCCCCTGTTTTGAAGTAGTTAACTTAAAAACTAGCTTCCCTTTGTAGGTTTCCTAATTTTTTATACTGAGGCTTTTATATTGTGTAGTGATGATGCATTCTCTGTGTTTGCTGATGTTGCTTCAATTACAAAACACTTCCATGTGCAAGACCTGACTAGGAGCATCCAAACCCTTTGACTGAACTTTCACCCTGTTGTCATAAGGGGGAGGATTCGTGTAATCCTGTCTATGCCATTACAATATATACCGGTCAGATCGCCTGAGACACAAAATACAGGCTCCCCTAGCCACCTAGAAAAGTGTGCATGTGTCCAATTTGATACTTTGGAAATGGAAAGATGGGCAGACCCTGAACACTAGAACCAGGTAAGGTCCAACTCCGTATTATTATGGAGATGCAACAATTGTATTGATATCAGAAGACATTAAGGAAGCTGGTTCGATGCAACTTTTAGGTCTGCATGCTTCTGTAATGAAACAAGCATAGAAAACCATTCCACCTTTAGCCCTGTTGTATTCAGGGTGAGAATTACAGCAATTTAGCTCACTTGAGTCACTACAGGTGCATGCAGATGGCACAGTTGTATTGTAAGAGCTGATACACACCCCCAAATTGCAGCTCCCCCCTCTTCTTTTAAAGACAGTTCAAACAGGTCCATTTGTCTATACCACATCACTACCTCCACATAATGTAGCTCATCCATTGTGTGTAACACCCTGACTGAGGAGGCCTGCTTGCTGTGTCACAGAAAAGCCTATCACTGTAGAACTCTTCCCAGCACTATCATGTATAAGGTTACTAGCAACTGTTCATTTAAAGGTGAGGATCAGATCCCAATCCGGGCTCCCACTGCACTGCTGGGTACCCAATGACTAGTGGATCATTGGCTGGATCAGGACCTCATCAGGGCTCCAACTTGTCCTGATGTGATCGTCAGAGCTGCCCAGTGATCAGCTGATTGTCAGCTGGTACAGACTGCACTGGGGCCAGCTGGAAACCCCACCCTTTTATGTGGTCCTAGCCCTGCCACATGATCAATTTAAGGTTATACTTTCTGTGCAATATTTTTTGGAAAAGGGCCAATGTGGTCCCCATTTTCAAAAAAGGGAGGAAAGAGGACCCAGGAAACTACAGGGCCGTTAGTCTTACCTCGGTCCTGGGGAAGCTCTTTGAGAAAATTATCCAGGAGCGCATCTGCAAGGGGCCAGCAGGGGAGTTTATGCTTAGGGGCAACCAACATGGGTTCATTAGAGGCAGGTCCTGTCAGACCAACCTGGTGGCCTTCTACAACCAGGTCACAAAAGCCTTGGATGCAGGTGTAGCGGTGGACATAGTCTTTCTGGACTTTAGGAAGGCCTTTGACACTGTCTCTCACCCCATTCTCGTTAAAAATTAGGAGATTGTGGTGTCGATGCCTGCACAGTCAGATGGGTCACCAATTGGCTGGAAGGCCGTACCCAGAGAATGGTGGTGGATGGGTCATTTTCGACCTGGAGGGATGTGGGCAGTGGGGTCCCACAGGGCTTGGTCCTCGGGCCTGCACTGTTCAACATCTTCATCAGTGACTTGGACAAGGGGGTGAAAAGCGCCTTGTTCAAATTCGCAGATGACACTAAGATGTGGGGAGATGTGGGCACACTAGAAGGGAGGGACAGGCTACAATTGGATCTGGACACGTTACAGAGGTGGGTGGATGAGAACAAGATGGGATTCAATACTTACAAGTGCAGGGTAATGCACCTGGGGAGAAAGAACCAGCAGCATACCTACAGGCTGGGGAACTCCCTTCTCATCAGTGCAGAGGCAGAAAACATCTTGGAGCCATTATAAACTCCAAGATGAACATGGGCCGCCAATGTGAGGACGCAGTCAGAAAGGCTAACTGCACTTTGTCATGCATCCACAGATGCATCACGAGCAGGTCCAAGGAGGTGATCCTCCCCCTCTATGCGGCATTGGTCAGGCCACAGTTGGAGTACGGTGTCCAGTTCTGGGTGCCGCGCTTCAGGTGGGATGTGGACAACATGGAGAGGGGTCAGAGGAGGGCCACTAGCATGATCAGGGGGCAGCAGGGCAGGCCCAACGAGGAGAGGCTATAGGACCTGAACCTGTTCAGCCTCCACAAGAGAAGGCTGAGAGGGGATCTGGTGGCCATCTATAAACTGGCCATAGGAGACCAGCAGGCAATGGCAGAGTCCCTGTTCCCCTGAGCACTACTGGGAGTAACAAGGAATAACAGCCATAAGTTGACTGAGAGTAGATTCAGGCTAGACATCAGGAGGCGCTACTTCACAGGCCAGTTAGGATCTGGAACCAACTTCCAAGGGAAGTAGGTGGTGCTCGCTCCTACCCTGGGGGGCTTCAAAAGGAGGCTAGATAATCACCTAGCCGGGATCTTTTGACCCCAGCATTCTTTCCTGCCATGGCAGGGGATTGGACTTGATGGTCTGCTCAGGTCCCTTCCGACCCTACAAACTATGAAAAATTAAATCCCCATGCTATATCTCTGCAACAATATGTTAATAATTTATATGGCAACATCCTTCCACAGTTCTGAAATAATAACACTCAGTAATAAATTAAGTTTCATTGTTCCCCAAGTCTTCCATTCCAAGCTGTAAAATGTAGTACAGAATCACTAGTTTTTAAAACACTGTTTGGAGCTTTGACTCCCCCATGCCCCTGCCTACAGAAACATTAGATGGAGGGCTCATAAGAATACAAAATGGGTGGGTTTTTTGCTTTGTTTTTTTTTTTTTATTTAACTTTTCCCCTTCCAACACCTCTGGAGGAAATACATGTCTTAAGTGTCATATTCACTGAAATCAATATAACTATAGTCATGTGTGTACGTGCCTAAAAATACATCTCATAAACACCATACCCCTTACAAAATGCACCTACTCCTAACTGACATGAATGTTAAGGAAAAATGAAAGAGAGATTGATGGTACAGAACTATAAAGCTGATTTGTAACTACTGAAGCATCCAAAGGGAAACTTGGCCCAGCCCAATTCATCCCCTGCTCAGTAACCGTGTTAAATGCAAACATGGATTGTTCCTGCCTTGCCTCCTAAACTGACATTCCAAATTTTGGAGGCACTGAAATATGGATCCAAATTTTGCAAGTCTTGCCCATGTGCAGTGAAACTTTATGTAGTGCCAAATCTCCCTTTGAAGTCAGACTCCCAGATCTTCTCGAGTCAATGGCAGTTTGGACAGGGATCATGTTCTTGTCTGCCCTATATTTTGAACTATTTAAAAAGAAAAAACCCCACAGATATTTGAAATGATCTGTAATTAACACTGGTGCCAATGATTTTACATGTTTTGATGCATAAGTGAAGCTTGACAGCTACATCTCCTATTCTTTACCTGTGGGGCAATCCTTATTTCAAAAGCAGCCTAATAAAGTGTACATGATGAGTACTGCATCAGATCCACGAGTCAGCATAAATCAAAACACCTCTAACGGCAACTCGTATATGAAACTGTTTGATTTAGACACAGCCTCAAGTTCAGAAAAAGAGCAGTTACTACAAATCTCACAATGCAAGTATATGCGGTTATATGTGCAAAATCATAGAATCATATAATCACAGAAAGTTAGGGTTGGAAGGAACCTGAGGAGGTCATCTAGTCCAACCACCTGCTCAAAGCAGAACCATCCCCCAACTAGTTCACCCCACCCAAGGCTTTGTGTACCTAGATCTTAAAAACCTCCAAGGATGGAGAGTCCACACCCTCTCTGGATAACCTGCTCCAGTGCTTTACTACCCATCTAATGAAAAACTTTTTCCTACTATCTAACCTAAACTTCCCTTGCTGCAACTGGAGACCACTACTCCTTGTTCTTTCACCACTGAGCCGCAGAGTGACCGCTAGACCACAGTCTAGCTCAGGGGCAGGCAATTATTTCGGGCAGAGGGCCACTTACTGAGTTTTGGCAAGCCATCGAGGACCACATGACAGGCAGCCAGGGGCAGATAAATATTAATTTTCTAAATTTTTTAGGGGCCCCACAAGCCAGATAGAATGGCCTGGAAAACTGCATCTGGCCCACAGGCTGCATTTTGCCCACCTCTGGTCTAGCTCCATCCTCTTTGGAACCACCCTTCAGGTAGCTAAAGGCTGCTATTAAACACCCCCCCACCCCCCAGTCTTCTCTTTTCCAGACTAAATAAGCTCAGTTCCCTCAGCCTCTCCTCATAAGTCATGTGCCCCACCCCCCATGTTGGCCTCCGTTGGACTCTATTTTGTCCACATCCTTTTTGTAGTGGGGGTTCCAAAGCTGGACGCAGTACTCCGGATGTAGCCTCACCAGTGCAGAATTGAAGGGAAGAATCATTCCCCTTGATCTGCTGGGAACACTCCTCCTAATGCAGTCCAGTATGATGTTAGCCTTCTTCACAAGGGTACACTGTTAGTTTATATTCAGCTTATTGTCCACTATAACCCTAAGGTCCTTTCCTGCAGAACGGATGCATAGCCAGTCAGTCCCCAGCCTATACTGATGTATAGGATTGTTTTGTCCTAAGTGTAGGACTTCACACTTATCCTTATTGAACCTCATGAGATTTCTTTTTGTTCAATCCTCCAATCTGTTGAGGTCTCTCTGAATTGTAGCCCTACCCTTCCATTTAACTATACCTCCCAAGAGCTTGGTGTTATCTGCAGACTTGCTGAGAGTGCACTCCATCCCACCTTCCAAATCGTGGATGAAGATATTTGTAACAGGGGGTTCTCTCAGTGCCAGTCTGCCATTGGCCCACCCACATGTTTCTGGGCCAATCGCCTGCCTCACTTGTCTGCCACACCTTGTTGTTTCTTAATTGGTTCTAATTTAGACAGGAGGCTGCCCATTCTTGCCCTGATGCCAGTAGGCGCAATCTGCAGCTCTGTTCCTTCCCTATGATCCTCCCCTACACCGCAGCCCAAGCCTTGCAGATGGCATCCAGGTGACACAATGCTCCCAGCCTACAGCCAGACCAAGTTTAGCCCTTATTGTCAGGCCTCAGACACATGCATTCATACTGCCCTCCTCTCACTAGGGCCTCTCACACTCCACCCCCTCTCACAGGGTCTCTTTCACGTATTGACAACTTATACCGCCTTGCTCCCACTCAGAGTGGGCCCCTTCAGCCACAGGTTTTATCTAGCACACACCGTGGGTGGTAGACATACCGTCTTTTGGGCCTCCACCCTGCGACCCTCACTGGGGTAATGCCCAGCCAATTACCCGACCGGGGCCAAGCTTGCCCTGGCCCCTTCCAGGGCAACTCTATACAAACTCTCTCTCTCTCTCTCTCTCTCACACACACACACACGGCTCCCAGCCCTCTGGTTTCCCCCTCACTGGGGCTTCACATCTCTACCCCTTCTTTGGGGCCTACCCTTACTGGGGCTCCACATCTTCCACCCCCTTGCTGGGGCTATGGAGCTTCCCTCCCCAGTGGGGGCTTAGGTGGCTGTAGCCATGCCTGGCCCCAACTGCTACCCACAGTGATGTAGGGGCTAGAGGTTATTGAGGTGCTCCAACTGGCCTTCCACCATGGTGGTAACCGCTTTGGTATTTTCCTGGAGGCTCCTGTGCCACTGGGAGCCTCACCAGGCCACCCACTCCCAGCAGGGTGCAGTTTTAGGTCATGCTCAGGACCCAGAGCCTCCTGCTCCTACCTGTAGATGGTCTCATACAGCAGCTCAGCCAGGCAATGTTTCCTGCCTGGCTGCCAGCAGCAAACTGCTCTGTTTATATAGGTGGCCATGGTCCTAAAATGGCCGCTGCAATCAAGCACCTGCTAGCTGCTTGACTTGGCCCTTAAAGTGGCAGGCACCAACAATGCCCTGCCACAATATTGATCAAAACTGGCCCCAGAACTGACCCCCGGGCCATTCCTCTTGATACTGGCTGCCAATTAGACATTGAACCATTGACTGGCTAGATGGTTGAGCTACCCTTTGAGCCCAACCATCTAGCCAGTTTTCTATCTACCTCATTCTATACAGCCTATTCATTCAACCCATACTTTCTTAGTTGCCTGCAAGAATGTTGTGAGAGAATGTCTCAAAAGCCTTACTAAAGTCAAGATATATCACATTCTCCCTAGATCCAAAGAGCCAGTCATGCTGTCATAGAATGTAAACAGGTTGGTCAGGCATGACTTGTCCTTGGTGAATTCATGCTGATTGTTCCTAATCACCTTCTTTTCCTCCAAGTGCTTAGAAATGCATTCCTGGAGGATCTGTTCCATGATCTTCTCACGGACTGAGGTAAGGCTAACTGGTCTGTAGTTCCCCAGCTCCTCCTTCTTCCCTTTCTTAAAGATGGGCACTATATTTGCTCTTTTCCAATCATCCAGGACCTCTCCCAATCACCATGAATTTTCAAAGGTAATAGCCACTGACTCTGCAATTACATCAGCCAACTCCCTCAGCACTCTTGGATGCATCACATCCAGCCCTATGAACTTGTACTCGTCCAGCTTTTCTTAGTCCCTAACCCAGGGGCAAGCAATTATTTTGGGCAGAAGGCCGCTTACTGAGTTTTGGCAAGCCATTGAGGGCCGCATGACAGGCAGCCCAGGGCAGATTAATATTAATTTTCTAAATTTTTTAGGGGCCCGGCGGGCTGGATAGAATGGCATGGCAGGCTGCATCTGGCCCCCGGGCCACATTTTGCCCACCCCTGCCCTAATCCGTTCTTTCACCACTGTCGGCTGCTCACATTCTGTCCAAACTGTGCTGCTAGGTGCAGTAGTTTGGAAGCTGACCTTGCCTATGAAGACTGCATCATCTGTCACTAATTCTGTGATTTCAGCAGTTATCTAAGCTCTGTGGATATGAGCAACAGATAGACTTCTGTCTGGGGGGAAAAAAAAAATAAGAACATTTTCCTCTGACCAAAAAAAGAAAAGAAAATTAAACAAACAAACCAGGAGGTCACTAAATAATTTGCTAAGTACAGAAAGCCTTGGCCTTTATAATATTTTTTGGGATTTTTTTTTCAATAAAAGATAACATATTCCTCAAGGGAGGGTAAAAGTATACCTGAAGTACAGTGTCCCTCATTCATCTCTAATAATGCCCCTGGACAAGACACCAAAACAAAATTGCATATTGCACTGAAAAAAGAAAAGGAAAAAAAGAGAGAGTAGGAAGAGAGTCCACGTATGCCTCTGAACATAACTAGCCAAGAGAGTGAAGGTAATGCCAAGAGCTGAGTGCCAAATAACACTCTCTTCACCGAGCAACTCCATGTCTAAATGTCAGCAGCAAATGAACCTTATTTCTGTAATAATCCAGAACAAATTGCTACAGTCCCCTTTGTGTCCCAATTTACCTTCTTATAATAAAAGATCTGGGCATGTGCCAAGGAGCACATATTCTAGTCAGAGGTGGGTAAACACATGTAAAGGATAACTGGGCAACTACTACTCACACAGCAGCTTCAATGAGCTTTGTAAGATAGGAGGTAAATGCCAACTTAATTTCACAGCACCTGGTACCAACAGGATGTGCCATTGTGCCATGTAGGGGGCAGCAGTTTGGCCAGCTGTATGTGAATGACTTAACAAAGTTTTGGAAGAATTGCACCCGTACATAATACAGTATAAATGCTTCTTGTGGCTAAGAGGCCTGAGGAAAGGTACTGTGATACCCCAAAACTGCCCTGTGTCTATCTCAACCATGCAGTGGGTTCAATAGAAGATATCACCAACAAAAATTTTGCCTCCATCATGGCTCAGTCATTCTTTGCAAGGCCAATGAGGTAGGAAAATACCTACTGCTTCATAAAGTGTTACTGGCTTACTCAAACCATTACTTGCTCTACTCACTCTCTGTTCTCTCTCCTCATGCATATGCCCATCCTTTGCCTCACATCCTCTTTCATTTCCTTTTCCCCACTTTCTGCTTTGTGCTTCCCATCTTACTGCCTGGCACAGTCTCCCTCTCTGTCCCCAGGCCTTCTCTCCTCTTTCAACCATTCCTGATAAACCACCCTTGTTGGTGGTCACAGTGTCCCACAGCTTCTATACTCTCACCCTCTCTTGCATGCCTGTTTGCCTTGTGTACGTTGTACTTTTTGGTACAGGAATGTTTGTCTCATCTATGGCACCACCTCTGTAAACACTGCCATCAGGTAGCCTTCACCAACTGGCATATGAATAGCCCTTGCTGCACAGATAGTTGGCGCCTTCAGTCAGTCTCTTGGTTTTTAAACTTAATCTGCAGGCCACCATCAGAGATCTCCACCTTCCCAGCTGGTTTTTGTATGATCCACTCCAATTCCACTGTTCTCTGGTCACACTCACTACCTTTGGTTTGCCTATGGTTTTGTGCCTCTTCCTTTCCTTTCCACCTCCCTACCCCTTGACTCTTGCCCATGTCACAACTCCATGTCACATCTTTCCAGACTCTTTACTAATACCTCAGTCTTACAAGACCTCTGCTAAGACGCTTCTGTTTTTCCCTGGATTTCTTATGCATAAATGAGAACAGCAACAATAAGGGATTCCGAGGAGTCTTCCAATTGACTAGACTATTCAAGTGAACCATCAAGGTGTGTGTAAACTTTTAACTTCAGATATCTGCTCCATGGTTCCTCTTTTGTAAATGGGGAATGATAGCACCTGTTCCCTTTGCAGGGATGCTGTGATTAAGAAGCCCTTAATGTCTGAGAAGCTTCAATATGCTATTGTGAGGAGGGTCACATAAAGATCCGTGAGGAATAATTCTACTAAAACCTTTCACTAAATCAGTCTGCAAAAAATAAGGCCTAGGACATACACAGCACAACAAGGATAAAATAAAATACTGAACAAGAGCTTGCTAAGTCAGCCCCATCCTCCAGGTACATTGAATAAATAAGTAGAAAGGGTGTGTTACTGTTCAATTAATGATTATATCATAAAGTATATTTATAGGAGGATCATATTAGATTTACCAGTGCAACCCTAATTCTGGCCTCTCCTAACTTTCAGTGCCAGTTTGCAATTGTAACAGTTGTGTGGGCATAATATAATAGAAAGTCTCCATGCAACAGAGTGCTTTGGATAACATCTAGTGATTGTTGTTTTTGGCCCAGTGTTATCTGTATTTACATTTGAATTAGTAATTTTTTTTTTTAAAGAGAGTTTTGGAGACACAAACTGTGTGTTCTGAAGATGTATCACAAGGCTGTAATTATTCTTGTCAAAATAACATGTGCTTGGTTTATTTCTCTGCACAGTGCCTCCTAGGTTTACACACCTGTTCAAATAATAACATTGTTTGAAAGGGCAAGACGAGGTCTTTACAGAAGAACCCTGTGTAATTGGCATAACTGTGTCTTGACTGGGCTGTATCAGTAGACTGTCTACAATATTGAATTACCAAGACACCGAGTAAATAGGAGATAAGTCCCGCAAACTAAAGATGGGGGCTGGGATGTCAGTAAGAGCAAGAGAAGAACAGAGAATATATCTGAAGAAAGAAATGACCTAAGCAGTCTGGATACCATCAGCTCAGCAGAAACTCTTTTAAAAAGTGTGGCAGAAGATAAAAATAGCAAGGGCAAAAATAAAAAACAAAACAAAACAAACAATGCCGGGAAACTGTAATGCACATCCAAGACGGGATAACAAAGCAGCTCAGGAAATGTCTCTACAGATAAGACAGTTCAGTAAAATATCCTTAAGCATTGATCATGGAAGGATTTCATTTACCGTGACATTAACCTCAGCTAACCAAGGTGAACTAAGGGTAGAAGAGTGCAGGTTCCCAGGATAGCTCATGACTGTTTTTCTTGCATGTACGTTGCCACAGCTTTCAAACATCAAAAGCTGTTCAGGAAATAGTCCTAGAATCAAGGGCAGGTTGTGATAAAAATCAAATAAAACCGAAGAAAGGCCCTGAATGCAACATGTGGTAAATACTTGTGAGAGCACATATACACACATGCACTCGCATACATGCACATGCTGTCTGGGAAAAGGCTCGCTAGCACTGAATATGGAATAACTAAGGAACAATCAAAAACAGAGACCTACAGTAATTAAATGTAATTAAAAATAAAGCCATCCATATGCAATGTTAAGAAATACCAAACAATGAAAATAGAAAACTATGGATAATCCATAGAGGAAAGATAAAAGGTTTTTGCTTTTTTCATGGTATGGGAAGAAGGGCTGAGCTCTCACCCCATAGTTCATTTCTGCTTGTTTTCTACCATAGAAAGTCATGGCTTGTATGCCTACGATTACTCTTAAAATGAAAACAAACAAAGCACTTACATAGATGTTAGGGGTGTGCAAAGCAGGCCCTATTCGATTCAGATTCGGCCCGAATCAGGGACAGTGATTCGATTCATTGATTCGAATCACCTGTCCCCGATTCAATTCAGCCAAATCAAAATCTGAAGGTTCGATGCTGATACAGAGAATCAGCAATTCAGACATACACACAGCTTAAAAAGGTTTTTTTACACACCTTGAGACTTGTGATCACTGCAATGCTGTGGTGCAGGAAGCATCCCACAGGAGTGCAGGGGGGGCCTTGATGTGCTTGGCAGCAAACCTGGAAGTGCACCGGAAGTACTTCTGGTCCACTTCCAGGTCTGCCAAGGAGCATGCAGCGGGGACTCCCACACCCCCCCCGGCTTGGCGATTGGCCACAGGGGGACCCCGGGTGTCCCCCCCACCCCCCAGCCCCAGGAGGCACCAGTCACTGAGCTGGGGGGAGGTGAGGGGAGGCACCCCAGCGTGCTCCATGGCGGACCCGGAAATGGACCAGAAGTGCTTCTGGTCCACCTCCAGGTCTGCTGTCGAGAGTGCTGGGGAGCCCCAGTCGGGCCTCAGGAGCAGAGTGCGCACACGTGTGCAGCCAGCATTATCAATTCTAAAATGAACATGGGCTGCCAGTGTGGGGACACGGTCAGTAAGGCTGGTCACACCTTGTCATGTATCCACAGTTGCATAATGAGCAGGTCCAAGGAGGTGATCCTCCTCCTCTATGCGATACTGGGCAGGCCAAAGTTGGAGTGCTGCATCCAGTTCGGGGCACAGCACTTCAGGAGGGATGTGGACAGTGTTGAGAGGGCCCAGAGGAGGGCCACTCGCATGGTCAGGGGGCAGCAGGGCAGGCCCTATGAGGAGAGGCTACAGGACCTGAACCTGTTCAGCCTCCACAAAAGGCGGCTGAGAGGGGATCTAGTGCCAATTGTCATGGGGGCGACCAGCTGAAAGAGCCCCAAACCACACATGGGGGACCCCTAGGGTGGAGACTATGCAGAAAAGAAAAAAAACAACACAAGAAAAATGCTTACCTACAGCAGGACCCATGGTGCAGTTAGAGCAAATGAAGGATCCTGCGCAGGTTGTAAGCTGCGCCTTTATTCAGCAGAAGCCGGCCGATGATGTCATCGGAAATCACCGGCCGGCAGAAATAAAAAGGGACCACCGGCAAAGGCTGGGGAGGAGAGGGGCAGAGACAGTCAGTGAAGACTCTCAGCGCTGATGACGGCATACTTGCACAGAAGGAGAGAGAGCCAGCAGAGGCTCCCTGTATCAGCAACGACCAGTGTGTTCAGGAGGAGGAAGAGCCGGCAGAGGCTCTCTGCACCAGCGAAGGCTGGTGTGCCCGGGGAGCAAGAGAGCCAGAGGAGGCTCTCTACACATCAGCGGAGATTGGTGTGAGCACCCAAAGAGGAAGCCCAGTGGGGCAGTAGCAGATTTGGCAGCAGGTTATAACACAAACAACGGCTGATCGGACCCGAAAGGACCGCGGGGCGCTGGAAGCGGAATGCCTCAGATGACATCAGAGGAGGACAATTCCGCAAGCCGCATTCGACGGTGTGAAGGGAGTGACAGCCCAAGAAGAGAAGCCGTGGCCATCCCTGGCCAGACCACAGGTCATCTACCACAAAGATGACCTGTACCAGGTACCGGGAGCAAGGTACTGATAGCAAGGATGAGGACCGAGAGATTCATAGCAAGAGTAACGAGGAGGTATGTCCGTATCCTAGCAGTAGGGCTAAGGTAGGAAATTTAGACAGATCTTCCCCAACTCATAATTTTGGTTTTGTTTTTTTTCCTTTACGCCCTTTTGGAGGGGTTGTGAGGTGGGAGCAACAATGCCAGGGAACTAAGTCTCCTAGGCAGGAAGGAAGTCCCTGTTGAAGGAATAGGATGCAGAGTAGAAGTGCTGACAAGGCAGCTCCTTTCCACCCTTCCTTTTTCCTTTTGGTTGTTGGTTAACTTTTTGGGTCCCAGGCCTGAGGCAGCTTAGGGCCTGCTCAGGCCAGATAATGGACCAGTTGAGCCACCCCAGGAAAAAAGTGCTTGGGACACAACAGGCTCAAGAAGACGTCAGGGTCAAGACCACAACAGCATCAGAGGAGTGGCCGATAAGATCCAGTGACCTGCCTAAGGTTGGAGTGAGTCTGGGGTGTAGGGGAGGTGGAACCCCATGGATGGCCACCTAGCAGACTACCCATCGTGGAGGAACCCCAGGTGGTTTGCCCCCCCACTGAAATTACATTCAAAGTTGTGGCAGGCGAGTCTGGGGGTGGCCACCTAGGTGATTCATAGATGTTAGGGTCAGAAGGGACCTCAATAGATCATTGAGTCCGACCC
>NW_005842231.1:759579-766763 GCF_000455745.1 Alligator sinensis | reverse complement strand
TGCTGGTTTCCCCTCAGCATAATTTGTCCTGCCGGGCTCTCGCATATGTGAGCCTTGATAATTTTTTCAAAGACTTTGCCAAGGATGGAGGTGAGACTGACTGGCCTATAGTTGCCCGGGATAAGCATCTGCCTCTCGGTTTACAAGAAACCTCAGGACGTCCAGTGCTGACCATCCGGGCCCAGGCCACATGCAACCGACTGTTTGAGGCCAGGCAGTCACAGCCATCTATAAACTTACCAGGGGGGGGACCAGAGGGGAATGGGTGAGACCCTGTTCCCACAAGCACCTCCCAGAGTAATAAGGAATAACGGCCACAAGTTGACGGAGAGTAGGTTCAGGCTAGACAGCAGGAGGCACTACTTCACTGTCAGGGCGGCTACGACTCTGAACCAGCTGGAACCAGCTTCCAAGGGAAGTGGTGCTGGCTCCTACCTTAGGGGTCTTTAAAAGGAGGCTTGATAACTACCTAGCTGGGGACATGAGCTTAAACTTACCAGGGGTCATATGAGCCCAGTATTCATTCCTGCCCAGAGCAGGGGGTTGGACTTGATGATCTGCTCAGGTCCCCTCCGACCCTACATCTATGAACCCCGCCCCGCTTCTGTGGGACACTCCATTTGCCCCAGCACCACAATGTTCATGAGTTGCCTGGTACCTAGAGGTACGTAGAAAAAACATTTAAAGCTGTGTCTATGTCCGAATCTTGCTGAATCTCTCGGATTCGATTCAGAGAGATTAAAGGGTCCTCTGATTTGATTTGGAGATTCTGCCACCAAATTAAGCCAAATTTCCGCCAAATTGAATCAGGGACTGAAGCTTCGCACAGCCCTAATAGATGTAACCTGGCTTTATACCAGTATACATGTGGAGCATATAGCTCTACACCAATGTAAACTACAATACTCTGTGGTAAAGTTTCCCCTCGGAAGGTCAGAAGTAACTGTTTTGCAGTGTACAGATCACGTGTCCCCACTTCTCATCAATGTCATCTTTGGAGGGCTCTTTGCTCAATGCAAATAGGCTGTTATCAGCTCCCCTACCATCTAGTGGCAAGACACTTGAATAGTGGCTACTCTGAGCAACTACCTTAGGATAGTTGCATGTTTGTCTGGTTCAGACATTGGTGTAATTTACAGAGATTTACAAAACAGATCTAAGTGATGCTGGTATTACTTGGTTCTGTGCCTGCACCCTTCCGAGATTATGGTACCCCAAATACCAGGGAAGCGAACTGAGTGCAGAAGTGATTTTTATTCAAACTATTTAACACTCTGCTTATTGTTAATCCTGTTTAAGTAATATACCTGATTGAGCCAGAGGGTGGAAGACAGTTTCATAAAGCCTCATGTTGAAGGCTGCTTAAGAAATTTAGAAAACAGACTTCACATTCCTGATATTCTGAAATAAAAACAAGTAGAAAATTAAAACACCCCCTTCCCTCCCACCACCCTTCTCAGGCCTTCTTTGCTCATTGTAAAAGGAAAAAGAGGACAAAACTTCTATTTTATTTGAACCACACTCACAAAAGCATGCAGAGTTTTCAGTGTGGTATGCAAGGAATTCCATCTTATGCCTAATGAGAGCTTTCAGAACCAAATGTGAGCTGATCTGAGAACGCTGTCCAAAAGTAGTGGCTTTCATTTCACATCAACAGTTCTGCCAGCCTCTTAGACCCAGATCCCCCACAGTACATGGGTTTCTAAAGTAGGCTGTAGGCACAATTTAGACACTTGAGACCAAAGTTAAATTTGAGGTTCCCCAGCCCTCTAAAGTTCTGTTTCTGGGCATGTCCAGAAGCACCTCAGCTTTGGGGCTGAGCAGCATGGCATTTAGGATCCATAAACTACGCATTTCTCTGCCTATTTTGTGAAAGGAGCTCAGTCACATGGGCATTTTCAGAGCATGCCTAGTCAGGCTGGCTTCATACCAAATGCAGGGGCAGCCACTTTCTTTAAAACAAAACAAAAACAGGGCTGCAGCCCATGGGCAGCTGGTTCCTCCTAATACCAGGGTGGGGCACCAGTGGCCAATTGCCAACCTGGGGGGGAAGGGGGGTCCTCCAGCACCTGATTGCCACTGCTGGCAGCAAATCCAGAAGTGCCGATGGCGCTTCTCTGAGGGGGGGCCATGGCAATCTCAGGGGGTGCATGTGCACCCGCGTGCACCCCCTACGTGTTGCCAATGCTGCTGCCTCATTCCTCTTTTCTATCACAGCCTAGTGTTTACAGCACTCACCGGGGATAACAGAAATCTCGGTTCATTTCCCTGCCCAGCTGGAGGGCATCCAAACCCCGGGATAGTGGTGCTCGTGTATTTTAATCATTTTAGAGAGCAGTAACTAGAACCCAGGTCTTCCCTCTCCTTTCAGGTGAGTGCTTTAACTACCAGGCCACAGGGTCATAGATACACTTACTCCAATTCTCTGGCCCAATAAATCTTTAGTTACTTTTTGCATAATGGAACAGCTTGAACAGAAGAGATTGAGTCCTCCCTGCGGGCAGGGCATGGCACACTCCGCGAAGATGTGGGCTTGAATCCTGTGTGTGGGAGGAAAGAAAACTGAACCTTGGTTTCCCACCTGCTAGGCAGGAACTTTAGTCACAAAGCAAATGGCACCATCTTCTCCAGTGCTTCAAAAGAAAGGAGTAACACATGCTGTAATCATCAGGCCAGTGTACAGGACAGGTACTGCCATTATCTCCTTCTCCAACCATGATCACTAACATAATTCCTAAGAGAAAGGGTTTAAGCAGCTCCATTCAAGACTGGGTTTCAGACTACAAATCCCAAATGGAGGAAGATGCCTTCTTGCAGCCCTGACTAAGGTGCCTAGGCCTCTGAGGGGCAGATGTTACAGACCCTGTCCTGGCTTAGGTGGCTCTCTGCTTAGCCTGCTAGCTCCTGTGGATCCCAGTCCAAGCTGTTTCACCCTCCCTATGCATTTTATAGAGAGTTTAGATGCCTAACTAGGACTGTGAATCCATCACCTGTGCCATGTGCTTAAAAGCTAGGGGTCACAATACTCTGCATTGCAATATCCAAGTCCTTTTGCAGACCGAGGTGTTGGAGTCATCCAGAAGGCAGGGGAAGGAGCACACATTTGCAGGGCTGGCAAATGGCAAGCTTCCAACTGGGTAACTTCCTGTTACACAAGCACTGGCAACTGGAACAATAACTCTGCCCTTTGACAACACAAACATTCACGGTTACCCAAATTGCAAACAGATGTTGGGAAAATTCACAGAAAGCCCTAAAACGATCCTTTCATGTAGAGATTCATGAGATAATATTATCACAGCAGCCTACCTCACTATCATCCACCAAATCTAAGACATTAAAACAATGTTACTGTTGCAGTGTGACGTGAAAGGGAACAGGAACCTGGAGTCTGAGTTAAAGTATCCTTAGGTCATCCTGTTGGGCCTAGATTGCAAATGGCAATATGGTACGTTAGATAAACAGTCAAGCCCCTTGGAAAACGATACATAACAGACCACATTTTTCAATTCCTAATTAAGCAAAGCTTGATTACAGGCTACATAATCCACCCCATTTTACTCAGACTCAGAAACAAATTTTAAGGCATGGCTTTTCCCTCTCCTAAAATATTCAGTTTTAAGCACAGACTATATTTAAAAAAAACCCACAAACTAACCAGCTAGGTCTCATGCAAATAGCTGGCTCAGCTTGGACCAGCTTATATCACTGAATTAACAAACTTAAGTCATTTGGCCTTGCCAATTCTGCCCATTTAGAAAGACCCAAAGAGGCACTTCCAGGAGCAGTCCCCATGCAGTCTCTTTTGACCAACTGTTTATTACTGAGGTGCTCAAAAAGAGAACTGTTATCTGCTCCAGATTGGTTGTGTAACCCTGAAAAATGTGTACTTACCACAGTTAAAACATACAGACTTTAGCTACAGGACAGCTATAGTTTAAAGAATTTACTCAATAGATACACATAGAAAGAAAAAGACTACAAATTTTTACCCATCCAACAGAGTTCTTAGGAAAGGAAGGCTTTTGCTCCTGGAACATGCCAAAGCTCTTTGAAGATACACCACGGGATACAAAAGATTTCTCTGGCATGTACATTTTGCAGAAAGCATGCAACACATTTTTTTAAACTTGGAAATTACTGTCTAAATTGCAGCAACAGAATGGCACCAAAACAGACAGCTGATGAGTATAAACTAGCTAAAGAGCAGATACTAAAGTGTAACATTAAGAGGCCAATAGGTGGTGAGTGAAGTTTGATGCAGACAAGTGCATAGTAATCACATTTTCATTTTGCTTTTGTTCCAGTACCACATCTTGAAAAGAAAGTATTTTATTTTTTCTTTCTAACATATCGCCAAGTCTTCAGCTTTAGGTGCCAAAGGTCTCTCACACTAACAGGCTACAGATTTATATTGCTAGACAACAGACAACAACAGACTGTCTCGCTCAAAGGTGACAATTGGATAAAATATAAAGAACTAGGAAGTGCTGCACTCAGATCTGGTCATCATACCTCCATATATTACAAATAGAAAGGAATAAGATATGGGCAACAAAAGGTATTAGACATGTGGAGAGACTGAAAAGATTAAAAGAGAAATGGATAACCATTCAAAATGAATGGTACAGAAGTGGTAAATCAGATAGGATTAGCTATTCTTTTATAATACCAAAATGAAGGATAATCAAAAAGGCAGCCAATGCAAGAAGAAAATAATTTTTACTGCCTCCATAATCAGCCTCTAGAACTCACTGCCACACGCTATCACTGAGGTCAAAAGTCAGGAAGTTTCAGAAACAGATCGGAGATGCCTGTACAAGAATGCGAATATATCCAGTTGATAGATTATTACAAATATATGGGACATAAATTTTCACATTTTAGGGCTCCAGAGTGATAAAGTTTAGGGAGTTTGTTTCATAATTGTCCACTATAAAGTTCTTTTACAGCCTCTGACACCAAGTACTGTTGAAAATAGGGTATTGGACTAGATGGAGCAGTGGTCAAATGCAGTATTTTGATCCCTTTATTTCTACATGCCTATCATACACAGTTCAGATTAAATGTTTAAAACAAGAAGCCAATGGAAACAGAAACCTCCACATATTGTTTTACTACACTCCAGTAATTGAAACTGGAAATACTAAGCATACCTGTTTAAAGCAGACATTTAAAATCAGCACACTTGACAAATTCTAGTTCTCCTTGATATTCAATACCAGTAGGTGCTAAATGTTAAACAATTTTACAAGTCTGTCTTAATTGGATAATGACTTGAAAGAAACAAAAACTCCCAGCAAATATCAAAGGGAAACATCTGGTATTCTGAACCAAATGGGAAGAAAGTCAAATTTCTCTTTTTGTACATTTTTTCTCCCTAGCTAGGAAGTACTCCTTGGGGATTCCCACCTGCATTTTCTGCTGCTTGTGGCTTCATTAGTTAACAACTTATTTTACAAAAGCATTAGTATCTAGACCAGCTAAACATTCATTTCAAAAGGAGGTTAGACCAATGCTTGGCTAGGATGGTTTAAGTCAGAGATGATCCTGGCTTAACCTGGTGAGATCCCTTCCAGTCCTACTTTCCTATGATCCTATGCTGCACTAGAATATCCCAATTAATGGTCTGCTTGCTACAGCTCACTGGGACAACCCTTTTCTCAGCATGTGCAGCCAGAGCTGGCCTCGAGAAAGGGGCTATACAACAGCTGAGAGGGTTTCTTATATGCTCTACATGGACATGATTTTGGATAGTCTGACCTTAGCAACTAGGTTTTTCTAACCCTTAGAATGTAATGATGTCTATTACATTCAGCTGCTTAATAAAACTGTCCTCTTTCTTTTCTCTACTTATAATAACAGTGAGAACAGAGAAATGGGATTCAAACCTGAGATCTTTGTAGCAAAAGCAGCCATCTTAGCCAAGTCAGCTATGGAGGTATCACCTCCAGCAACACAACAGAGGCAGAGTGGAGGAGGATAGTGCTCTAACTCAACACCAGGTTTGGGGGGGCCATAGTCCCCTCCCCCCTCCCCCAGCCCCCCTGATCCCTTACTTATGGCACCAAGGCGAGGGGCCAACTGTAGAGACACTCTGACAGTCAGAGCGTCTCTATGGAGGACCCAGCCTCCAGTTGCCTCAGGGCACAGTCCGGGACCATGCCCTGCCCTGCTTTTTTTTAAACTTTGTTTTTGTTTAAACCCCTGGATATCCAGGGGTCTAATTTTCTCCCCGCGCTGCAAACTTGCAGCGTGGAGAACATTTTTTCATTCCCACGTGTGCCTCTTGCCTCACCTCAAAGGGGTTTGAGATGGGGTAAGAGGCACATGCGCACTCGTCTGGATGAGGCTCAATAGAAGAAGTGCAAAGTCACATACTTAGGACAGAACAATCCTATGCACAGGTACAGGCTGGGGATCAACTGGCTAAGCAGCAGCTCTGCAGAAAAAGACCTAGGGGTTACAGCAGACAAGGCTGAATTAGAAGGAGCATTGCCAGCAGATCAAGGGAAGTGATTCTTCCCTTCTATTCTGCACTGGGGAGGCCACATCTGGAGTACTGTGTCCAATTTTGTGCCCCGCACTGCAGAAGGGATGTGGACAAATTGGAGAGGGTCCAACAGACAGCAACAATAATGGTTAGGGGGCTGGGGCACATGAGGAGAGGCAGAGGGAACTTGGCATATTTAGTTTGGAGAAGAAGAAACTGAAGTTTTAATAGTGAATTTAATAGCAGCCTTCAACTACCTGAAGGGGGGTTCCAAAGAGGATGGAGCTGGACTGTTCTCAGTGGTGGCAGATGACAAAGCAATGAGCAGTGGGCTCAAGTTGCAGTAAGGGAAGTTTAGGTTAGATATTAGGAAAAACTCTCTCACTAGGAGCGTAATAAAGCACTGAAACAGGCTACCTAGAGGGATTGTGGAATCTCCATCCTTGGAGTGTGGTAAAAATACATTATGACCTGGGCCTCACTTGAGTAATAGCTGTATGAGTCCCTCATGAGGCCCTCATGATCCCTTGTGTAGGAAGCACAAGGCCTAACATCTGAGTTGTGGGTTTCTTTTTCCTTCCTGCTTGCTCTGCATTTTGTAACCGTACTTGTCTAATGCCCTGAAGTTACACTAAGGTATAAGGTTACTAAAAGACACTAACTTTGCCGCAGTTCCCCTTTTCCTCTGCGC
>NW_005842231.1:756475-757131 GCF_000455745.1 Alligator sinensis | reverse complement strand
GCCAAACCTGCTTTAGCCAAAGAAAGTGGAAAGCATGTGACTGTAGAAGGGATAGAGGGAAGACGAACCAGACTGCCTGTGTGTAAGCCCCTCCTCACAAAGATTGGAAGTAATATGTTGGAACATGAGTTTGTAGTCTCCCCTGCATGTCCAGAGGCTCTCTTGGGACGGGACTTGTTGACCAAATTGCAAGCTGAAATCTTCTTTCGTGAAGATCAAATCGTAGTACAGCTGCCAGTGAAACAAGGCCATTTGATAATTTGAGCCCTTCGAACCACCAAGGCGGATCCAAAAACCAAAGAAGTTGGGATTTTAGAGAATGTTGATCCGCGTGTATGGGCAGATGGAACTCCTGCCCGAGCAAAATATGTAAATCCAGTCAGAATCCCCCTGAAGGAAGGAGAGGGTCCTGTGTGTGTGAAGCAATATCCTCTGAAGAAGGCCACTCGGGTCGGTTTAAAACCGCTGATTGACAAATTTAAACGGTATGGATGGTTAATAGAGGGATCATCCCCCTTCAACACCCCGATCTTGGGAGTGCCCAAAGCGGATGGCATCTCCTTCAGGCTAGTGCAAGATTTGAGAGCAATAAATAAGAAGATTTTAGTAGACCATCCCATGGTTCCAAACCCCCACACAATTCTCACCCAAGTTCC
>NW_005842231.1:748416-753393 GCF_000455745.1 Alligator sinensis | reverse complement strand
TAGGGGCCTGATTCTTTATTTTTTATGGCAGAGCCTGTTCATGGCTGGGGGGTGAGCTGCTGGCAGGCTGAGCAGCTCCTGAGCTTCAGGGGGTCCCAATTCTTCCCTCTGCAATGGTGGCACCCCCCAGGGCTGCCAAGGTGGACTGCTAGCTGGCTAGGTGATGCCTCAGCTCAGAGGCAGCACCTGGCCCAATACAACTGTTCTCTGAGCCTGCCTCCTGGAAGCCCGCAGGGTGCTGCTCCCTGGGTGGGCTTGGAGAACAGTTGGATCAAGCTAGGTGTTGCCTCCAACCTGAGGCAGCACCCAGCCTGCTAGCATCTCACCTGGGTGGCCTGCCGGCAGCTCACCACCTGACCCCCACCCCCTACCTTCTCTGGCCATGGGCAGGCTCTGGCTCCAAAAAAAAAACCCCAAAATGTATCAGACCCCTTGCCATAATGTGATGGGAAAATTGAAATGGTTTAGCCCTCAGGGTTCTATTTTATGCCCCACCATTTCAATTTAGGGGGCATAGAATAAAACCTTGTGGATTAAACCTGTCACATGTACAAGCACCCTTAGTGCTTGCAGTTTAAGTCTTTCAGGAAAAACATTATCCAGATGTAAATTATACCCATAAGTGGAGGCAAACATGAGGTCCAGAAAAAAATTTAGACTATTACCTCCCTATATAAAAGACAAGCCATTTCTAACACCTTGCTTTTTATGGCCACATCCAGATGAGTGCAGACATTTGGTCTCCCAGGAAAAAGAAGCAGAGGCACACCTTGTGCCACTGGTACTTGTCCCTGGAGAACACCCATGCCATGGCATGGGTTACCCTGGGGGAGCAGGGAAGGCCTGGGACAACAACTGTGCAGGCCCCAGAAGCCTTACCTGGGGCCCTGGGGGTTGGAAAAGCTGCAGCTGCAGTGTTCCTGCAGCTTGGAGCCTGGCTGACAGCTGGACCATGGCTCTGGCAGGCCAGACTCTGGTTTGGGGTGGAGCATGTTGCAGCCATATGTGCAGACCCACTTTTATCCCATGTGAGTTTATTTGAGTATGGGACCTCCTGGGGCCAAAAAAAACCGCACACTGCAAGGTAGCAGCGAGGAAAACAGCTGAATGTGCAGTGAGTGGTGCCACAAATGGTTCTGCGGTGTCACACACCACATGTCCAGACTTGTCTGGATGTAGCCTATGGGTTCAAAATCATGTTCTGAGGGGGGAAGTTGTGGTAAAAATACATTATGACCTGGGCCTCACTTGAGTAATAGCTGTATGAGTCCCTCATGAGGCCCTCATGATCCCTTGTGTAGGAAGCACAAGGCCTAACGTCTGAGTTGTGGGTTTCTTTTTCCTTCCTGCTTGCTCTGCATTTTGTAACCGTACTTGTCTAATGCCCTGAAGTTACACTAAGGTATAAGGTTACTAAAAGACACTAACTTTGCCGCAGTTCCCCTTTTCCTCTGCGCATGCGACAGAACTTTTTGCCGCAGTTCTGCTTTTGAAATACGCATGCACTAAACTTAACAGGAGATATTAACCAATAGCAAACTAAGCCTAGCCCGTAAGATAAGACGTAACAACAAGGAAATTGTGGTACTGCCAATAGTTGTATGACACGTTGTAGCCCTTTGTTTATGTAAGCTATAAAAGTGTAACCCCGAGAGAAATTGGGGGGTCAACACTGCTTTGAGCATCAGCTCCTCTGTTGACATTGCTTGCACAATCAATAAACTCATGATGGACTCACCCTGGGTGTGACTCTCTCCTTGAGGTGGAATTGGTCTAGCCTCCAGGGGCACGAAACTAGCCGTTTGGCCAACAGGAGGTTTTTAAGACCTGGGTAGAAAAACCCTCAGCTGGGATGATCTAGTTGGGGATGGTCCTGCTTTGAGCAGGCAGGTTGGACTAGATGACCTCCTGAGGTCCCTTGTAATCCCAATTTTCTATGATTATATGATACCTTCCCCACTGAGGCCAGCAGCAGAATACTTCATGACTAAAAGGCAGAACCTATTGGCCTAGTCTCTATTATCAGCCTCCTTCTGGGAGTGGCTTGGGGTAGATGATCTATTTATACAAAGATTTAACATCCATCACCCAACCATCCTGGTGTTTCACAAGACCTAAGGGAAAATGCCCAAAAACAGTACATACTGCCCATTTAGCATTCTGCATATTTACCAGAAAGATCAGAACAAGCCATGCTTTCTCCAGCATTGCTACATAAAGGTCCTGACAAAGTTTGCATAATTTAAAATTCAGGAAAAAAAGTTTGTATTCACACACATTGCATCTTAGCCTGAAGGCTACCATGTAAAATCCAGGGCAAGGAACTAGTAGAGTAGATCCTGGGGTCAAGGTGGTTCATAACCTCCTTAATTCACAGGGGCTTTTGCCAAATTAAGAATGAGTTCCTTAGTCAGTATCTGTGGCTTTTACTTCAAAAGGTGCCACTTCTCCATTCATCTGGAGCACTCCTGCACAGCTATCTGCTGCAGCTGTCTATATCTCCAGCTGGTTTATAAGCCTTCATTTTCACAGGCTGCTAAGGGACCTACCCGTGACAAGTACTAAGTGCCACTCTACTCATATTTTATGACAAGTCCCCAGTTGTTCAATCTAGTGAGAACACCCTGGTGAGTATCAGCTTGTATGAAAGGTGGAACGAACTTCTCAGCTCAGACCCAGGCCTTTAGATGAGGAGTTGGCAACCTAGGGTTCATGGACTGGCTTGTGGAGCCAGGATCGCAGCAGCAATTAAATAGCATTTGGGTGGGGGTGGGGAAGTGCATTGCTGGCAAGAGGATCTGAAGTGTGTCAGCAGCATTCAGTGGTGGGGAGTCCCTATCATGGGGTAGCAACCAATGGCAGCAGCTGGATTACAGACAGCATCCTCCTTTAAAGCCAATTCTATTAATTCAGCCCACCACTGCTCAAAGGCTACTGCCCACTGCCTTAGATCATGACCAGTATCTTCATTTGGATGCAGAAGGTTGGCCTCTGCAAAGAAAGGAGAGTTTTCTGGGGCATTCAAAATGAGTCAAGCCATCCCCAAATCCTCCTTATTAAACCATTAGTTCTCTAAAGGAAATCAATGCAACAGATAATAGTCAGGGCACTTCTATATGGTGGGTGTTAGCATGAAGTTAGCAAAGAAAATGCTATGTGCTCATGACAAGAGAAAGCTCGACAGCAGAAAACAAACACTCAGGCCCTGAGGATTTCTTTTAACTTCCCTTGCTTAGGGGAAGCTCTCAGAGGTGAAATGGGTTGTTTGCTTTTATGTTGCCATCTGTTAGGTAGGTTGTTTCATCATGCTCTGTGTTTCAGTTTTCTTTTATTCCTCTTTGTTTTACTCCTCTGTTGCCTTTGGCTGCTATGTCCATCAATGTTCAGATGAAGCAGCCGTGTTTGTAAGGGGAAAAAAAAAAAAAACAGAGCAACCACCACAGGCCAAACTCAGCAAAGCTGGAACAGAGGGGTACCTCCAGCACCACCTAAGCCTGTTGCACCTGAAGGAAGATTTGCTGTTAGTAAAGATATGCGATGGCTTCCACTCATGCCATGTCAGAGTTCCCCCCAGGGTTGATCAAACTTATTTTCCAACATAGTAACCCACTGAAGCTCTGCAGGTACCCTCTAGCTCTCCTTGATATTATGAATTTTAGGCTACCACTACCAGGGTGAACCCACACGAGATGTTTACTGTGGAGCAAAATAATTAGCATCTTCACATGCTCTTCACATCTCAGCATCTACACACGCCCCCCTATAAGGCTACAGGAGCACACATGTACACCCTGCCCCAACTGACTGGGGCAGGAGGGAGCTTCACTGTGGGGGCTGCCTGCCAACTAGCCACAGCACTGAAGCACCCTTGTACCCCAGCCAACCCCTCTGCAGCACATTGAGCTCAGTTGGAGCAACCTCAGGCTGGCAAGCTAAGCCCCTGGGTCCCCTGCCAGCCAGGGCTGCTCCAATTCGGCTCAGTGTGCTGCAGTCCGAGTGCATCCAGGTACATGTGTAAACAGCATACCCAAGAGCTTCCTAGGAGCAATTAACTCTGGAGCAATGAGCTCCAGAGTTTATTGCTACACATTAATAGCACATGTAGACATGCCCCCTATTTTGGAGTTCGGCTGTCTAATGAGGACAGCCCTGGGCTTCTTCTTTCAGTAACTAGGGACATCTGCCGCTATTTGCACTGGCACAACCGACAGGTGAATTTATCCCAGTGTCTGGGTTACAGAGGTTATTATGCATAGAATGCCAGGATGTTTTTTAGTCCTACTTTTCTTTGGGAACACAATGTGGCCAATTGTGAATAGCTGGTGAAGAGCACCGTGCATGTCTGAAGCAAATCCTGGGGGGGAGTACTAATTGCACCCTCCTATCTCTATTATATGTCTGGTGCAGTGACCACTTGTTATTTTGCAGCCTGCTGACAGATCTGGGAGCGCTGGCTGCTGGCTATTGTACAATTCTCTGTTTTGCTCTCCAGTTATTTATTGATTTTGGGCTTTGTTGATTGTGCAGGCAGGACACCCCTCTTCATTTTAATGTAACTAAGTTAATATACATCATAAAGGACTCTTCTTTCCCCAACAATGAGAGCACACATTCCAGTGCAGACACACTGCCTCTGCCAGAAAGCAAGACGTCCAGAAGCTCAGCTACTCTAGCAATCTGAGTGGCTCAGAAGCTGCCCAAGGGAGAGAGTGCTACCACATCCCTCTGGCTAACAGAAATATAGATATATGGCTTCACCCTTCAGGGACTGAATACATGAAGCACTGAGTGCCTCCTCTACATTGATGGGAGCTCAGTGTCTTTAGCATCCCACAGAATCAGGCCACTACAACATGTTGGATTTGATGCTGTTTCCTTAAAGAAAAGCAGCAATATTATCACCTGCTGTTCTTTGCTTGGCCTTAAGGCTGCAAGGAGGCCTGCCTGGATGCTGGCAGGAAGAGAGAGGAAAGAGCA
>NW_005842231.1:696343-748385 GCF_000455745.1 Alligator sinensis | reverse complement strand
AAAGAGTGACACACACATGCATTTTCTTTTCCAGGCTTGGGCTCAATGAGATACAGCCTTTTTTCTGCATAGTCTCTAGGGACACCATGCTCAAGTTGTTCCTGGTCTCTGGGTACGTGGTCTGTTACCTTCAGGATGTACGCTGAATGTGCTATAACCTGGATTACTGAAAGACTTGAGAGTGAAATTCATTTTTCCTTTTAAACAAGTTAGTCTATATTCACATAGTACTTGACTTCAGCCAGGTTTCACTTTATATCAGGCGCAGGCAATTATTTTGGGTAAAGGGCTGCTTACTGAGTTTTGGCAAGCCATCAAGGGTCGCATGATAGGCAGCCAGGGGTAGATAAATACTAATTTTCTAAATTTTTTAGGGGCCCCGCAGGCCGGATAGAATGGCCTGGCAGGCTGCATCTGGCCCCCAGGCCACATTTTGCCCACCCCTGCTTAATATAGTTACAAAAAATTAAAATAGAAAAACAAGTTTTTTGTCATAAGGTACCTGAGGCTGTGTTCTTACAAGTGAAACATAGAGAGGAAACCTTCAATTAAAACTCAGGTTGTTTTAGCGAGTGATGCTGTAAATTCATTGTGTTACCATATCCTAGCCAACACCCCAGAAGTTTCTGTTTTTTCAGAGGGTTGTAACACCCCTCATCATGCACTTCTGGCCATTATGAAAAGTGGTACAGGACTGCTAATGTACTTAGCCATACACACATGGCTGCCAAAGTCAAAAAGCTTGAGGCCAAATCGATTCACTCTTTGCAGGTTAGTCTAAGTTACGTAGATTGAATCGTGAAACAGACATTCACTTTTGATTCCAGAAATGCAGCCACATGCCTGCAGTGGCCCATGTCAGAAGCCAGGGAGTGCTAGAACACACCTCCCTGCTTGGCTGGAGGGGCAAGGCTAGCACACCCACCCTGCGAGGGGACGTATTTGCAGGGGAGGTGCAAAGCATCCTGGGATACTGGGGGATTGTGAGTTAACTTGAATCTGGAGGGGCTTTTGAACAGAAGTTCAATAAACCAATTTAACTTAAATCAGTTAAGTCTGATACTGCATCCATCCAGGTTTATCTTAAACCAGTTTCAGCCATTTTGAAAGCAGTTTATGTGCACTGAACTTCTATTGTATTAGAGATTTGAACCAGTTTCCGATCACTTATACCACTTTATATGTAGTTTCTGTCCCTAACGCATGTGTCCTGACCACATGCAAAGGGGGGTAATTGCATTCTTCCTCCTTACATTCACCTGGAAGGCGAGCTGCATTCAGTGTGCTTTGCTTACTTTCTGTCCTAGGCTATTATGCTTAGTGAGGCTAGGCATTTCCCCTTAGAAATGACTGCATTCAGTAGTCTGAGGAGCATTTTTATGTACTATATATATGTAGTTAAACAGTTCGGTAGCGGAGCTCCCATATAAATGCAAAATAATAATATTATAGTTGTTCCAATACCTGAGGCCGTATCTACACACGGTAAGGTCAGAAGGGCTGCTGAGAAACACTCCCTACCCACTCTTGCTCAGAGAAGGCCAGTGTGCGAGTCTGTGAGTGTGAGGTAAAGTCAGTGTTTATCAATGTTTACTGATAAAAATCATATCCTGCCAAGCCTGCTCATGGCACACATACACACACAAGACAGGACTTGATCAGCTACATTTTCAAAATTTGAGGCTTTGCCATGCGCTGAATAGGATTGAGTGTGCAAGGTATGCCTAGAGTAGCTATACTGGGCTTGCCACAGAGGCAGTGTAGTCATAGCCTCAATATCCCATTTCCATTAAGCTTCTGAAATGTCTAAATACAGAACCAAGGAGGGAGAAGCAGAAGGTGAAATCTTGACATGATTGAGATCACCAGCAAAACTCTCATTGACTTGTACAGCTAGAATTTTACCCAAAAGTGCTCTTGTAGGACCAGGATTTCACCCAAAGGTGCTCTTGTATTATTCCAGGAATGTGTAAGAACTTCCCAGAAGCCTCATGTTAATAGGCAGAGATTAGGTTGTGGAAGAATGGAAATGAGGAAAGGGCTGTTCCAGGCAATTACAATCCTGGAAAAGTAGCACCACAAAAATTCCTGTATGTACGTTTGAAGCAACAGTAGTAGGAGCACAGTGTTCCAGCAGGCCAGAACTTAACAGCGCTGCATGCTGCTGGCAGCTTAAGCTGAAGAACAGCTTTTGCACCTGTACTTCAAGAACCAGATTTTTCCCATTAGCCCATGTTAACTGGACAACTGATTTGCTTCTTTTTTGAGCTCTTTCATACACCTGCCTGGGCATTTCACTGGCCTCTGTTGCAACTCTCAGGGCATTCAGTCACAGAAATCCATGTCTCTACCAAAAAGGCACTGGTATTGTTTTGAAATGGCCAAAAGTTGGAAGTGAAGCCTTCACCCACACTAATTTGGAACTCTTTATTTAAAGAAATATTCTTTAGGCTATACTGACATCTGCAGGTGCACAATAATGGATTTTGGAAATCAGGGACATTATGGTTGAAAAGGCAGACTTCTCCTGGCTTACAATGAAAATTATTGTTGTATTACTGTGCCCAAAGGAAGTACATCAGAACCACAAGTTTCCACAAGAGGGTGCCATGTATTTTAATGGCTAAGCCTTACTGCTAAACCTTACCTAATACTGTAATAGCAGAATTAATTACTTCTTTCTGATGGAATTGTTCTCATGCCAGTAAGTCATATCAGGCCACCGTAGCAAAACACTTACAGGCTGCAGACAGTCAGTTCATTCAGGGTTATCAGACAATTATGTTCACCGGTAAATTTCCACAAAACTTGCACAGACCAATATTTGCATTCATTTATTATTAAGTTGCAACCATAAAAATCTATGTTATTTGAGAAAAGGAAAAAGCTGTAGGTGGGATCCAGTCCAACAAGCCAATGTCAGCTATTATATATGCCCAGAGAGCTCATCAGAAATTGTGTTCAGTCAGAAAATAATTTACTTAACAAATGGCTCCAATGAGCTCTCTGTTCATTTAATAAAGAACAATCTTATATTTTTCTCTTTGCAGGGACCACATGAGAGCACAGAATGTCATGCCCTCTACAGTCAATATTTAAAGAACAGCATTTTACAAAATGCACCAATGTCTTAAATATAAACAATACATGAACTGGAATCTTAAAATGTGTTCACAAAAGGCTAGTTGCCAAGAGAGGCTGACTTCTGGACATGTTTAATTTGTATGGTTAGAGAAATTACATGGAAGAAATAAATAAACCCAGGAATCACTGTCCTTGACAGTATTACAGGAGCAATATTTTTGTAGAGATTAATTGTTCCTGGACAGTTTCTCTGCAAGGTAAACAAACAAAAGTGCCTTGATTACCCACCCTCCCCCAGGTGCTTTTTAGTCTTGTAAAACATGTCCTGCGCTCAACACAACACTTTCCACTTATGCACTTCTATTTGGTTTCGTAGAGCAGCTAGTAGTGTGTAGGTTGCCACTAATTTGTCTCCCTAGTAGGTTAAAGTCCAGCCTCTTTGATTCATTGGGCAATGTGTCCCCTAAATGTAGATTTACCAACATACACAGGCTCTGCAGCAGAAGAGTTAGATAAGGGATCTTTACATGAAGAAGATGTACTGGAGAAAGTTATACTCTGTGCTATTAGACCAGACCTTCTCTAATATCTCAGGTAGTAAGGATTTGTTCTCACTGAAGAGAATGGGGGTCTTGCAACCAATTTCAATGGGAATAGAGAACAGCCTTGAAAAAAGCTGCTTTTGTACTGATAAAGAATGCATATATAGTAAGATGCTTTGTCCTGGTTCATCTCCCAAGCACAAATGTGTTATACAAAATAATTCTGCCAGGAGGCATATAGAAAAACAGGAGAAAGGAAGAGAACAACGGTACCCTTTTGTATTACACCCAGGGACAAAGTTGCTCAGTTTACCCAAGCATAGCTTCACTGTGGTCAAATGAGGCCATATCTATGAGTCAAGGGAACAAGATTTAACTGCTAGGGGGGTCATCCTATCTGTCCCTTATAGGTGTCACACTTGAGGACTGTATTGGTGGCATCAGTTACAAATTGTCTCTGATTGTTGAATAAAGGACTCCTCAATCTAAAGGCATCTGTGGAAGAGTAACAGAGGTGGCATCTATGAGGGGTGGGGAAAGGGGAGCCCAGAAGTGGGAAGCCCTTTATTGTGCTCATTGTTAAACTACGGGATATTAGGACACCAGCATTCTCCAGCTGGAGGAGGCAAAAAAGGTTAAGGACTATAAGGATGTTATATCTGGGCAGCATTTTTTCAGAATCCTGACCAGAACCTCAGAACAAGTACAGAATCACTCCTGGGGTGTTGTTACATGTTACAGCTTGCGTGTGCCACCTGATATGAAAACATACTGAGGCAAAACACTGACCGTGGACAGGTCAGGAATGTGCTGGTGCCTAAGCAGTGTAAATGTGAGGTGTAAAGCTTGTAGCTGCAGTATGCAATGAGAAGCAGAAAGAGAGGGATGAGAGGGACACACCTGATCATAATAATATTAAGCTTAAGGTTTTCTGTCATTTCAGTATGTTGGGAGAATTCATTGTATGCAAGGCCCTCCCACTCCAGTGCACTATCACCACTGAAGTATTTTGGTGACTTAGTACAGTACTAATTTAAAGAAATACAGCATAAAGCAGATCATATTGATATGATTCAAAACCCATTCTCTAATACCTGGGAAGACTGGAGGGAGTCCAAGCATATGACTTTGGATCTGGATACAAGTGTTATACTTTGATCATATCTTTACACATGCACTGGGGGTGGAAGGGGTGCTTTATTAGAGCAGCTCTTGGGAGCCACTGGGATTAAAGCGCCTGCAGCATCTCATGTATTCAGTGTCCCACACACTAAAATTGTTGTAGGGGCACTTTAACCAAAATTTGTTCAGTGAGGTTTTGTTAAAGTGCCCCCGCCACCATTTTGAAGCGTGGGAACACTATGGGATGCCGACACTGCTAGTGCACTAATTAGTACACATTACCAGACTCGATTAATTGAGTCTGTTCCAGAGCACTGTAATTACAACACAACAGAGCAGACGTTTATCAGTATTGCCAGCACTCATGATTTTTGGCTTTGTTCTTAAAATCTATGCTTTGGGAATGTGAAAAACTTAGCTTTTTCTTTTATCTATATTTATACTTATAGATAAAAGAAAGAGCTAAGTTTTTCACATTCCCGAAGCATAGACTTTAAGACCAATGCCGAAAAAATCATGAGAGTTGGTACCACTGCATTCTGCATATCTACAGGCACCCATATTGTCTGGCTGCTTTCATCTCTCTGCCCATCTTTGTTATAGTGAAAATATTTAGCACAATTTTAAAAAATAGCACAGCATATTTATCTTATTTCTGAGTTTTGCTAATAACTCTAGAAGAATTTAGGAAAGAAATAAGATGCCATACAAAGAAGTAAGATACCAAGCCAACTCTGAAGCTGGGAATTTTCCAACTGCTAACAAATGCATCGTCAAAACAAGCTACAGGTAAACAGCATATAGAGCAGGTGAAAAATGTGATTGCAAGGGGTGTGATGACGGTTTGTTTCCATAATACATTTATTTCAAGGTACTTGAGCATCTGTTATATATTTGGTTCTTTTGTGCTCATTTTAAAGATAATAAAGCAGGTGAGCATCACTTACACCTAACAGACCATATGTTTAAAAGGTGCTGGGAGGTGCATTCAGTATGAAGATAAATGCATGGCTTTTGGGACTCCTGATCAAAGCAACCTGAATTCTCTTCTTACATGACTGAACACTAAACTCCTGTTCAAGACCTTAAAATCATTAACATTAGCAGGTTGAAATCAGCCAGTGAGTGCATTAAAATGCAGCATCTGAACTAAATCTCCCCTTCAGGGCACAGTCCTCTCTCGCTCTTGCCCTCGAGGTCCATAGGGACATGACCAGGCCCTTATGTTTGTTTGCCTGAACATGAGCTGCTTCCACCGCTGGCTGCCTCCCTGTCCTCTGGCTGCACAACAACACTCCATCTCCAGCTCTCTGCAGTGCCCAGGCCCCATTGATGTACAAGGCCAAATGCAGGCCTGGAGGGGTTGGACTGCCTCAGCTCCATCTCAGGGGCTGCACAATGCCCCAGCCACACCTGCCTCAGGGCCACGTGTTATTTTGACATGTCACAGGGCAGGTGAACGTCAACCATTTCCCACCACTCCAGTATCCTCAACTCGGTTATGAGGAACAGGATCAGGGCCTGAAAGGAGCTCCCTCCTTTCCACACACCAGGATGAGCCCAAAGGTGCCTGCTGAATATTCTGGGCCCCTTTTGGGCCTGCATTTTCACACCGTTCCCACTCCCGCTCCCAGCAATGCTCCACCTTCCGTCATGCTTCTCTCTCCCCCAGACCCATGAAAGTCAGTCACAGCAGCCCTAAGTTGGTGCAGCTGCTGCCACTGCCGCTGCCGCCGCTGCCCCCCAGCCGCCGCCGTCCTCCTCCTGAGAGGCTACTCAGTCCCAGCCTCTGCTCCCTCAGCACCTTCTTCCTCTTCTTGAAGGAGCAGCAGCTCTGAGTCTGCTCCACCCTTCAGTCCTCCCCCTGCTGATTAAAACACCTCCCATTCATTCATGGTCTTTTACCAACCCAGCTTGTCTTCATGCTGCAGATCCCCTCAAGGGCCCCCATGAAGACCAGGGGGAGCCCAGTCCACAAGACTGCTCCTGTGGCATGGGAGGGAAGGAAGAGCTGAGGACTTCAGCTCCCAATGCCAACTCAGTGTGCGCTGCTGAGCCAGGGTTGCCCAGGCTTGTTAGAGCTGAACTTCTCCAGAGCAATGAAACCGGCTCCCCCCACTCCACACTTTTTATTGGCTAGCCGAGGTGAAACTTGGAGCACCCAGTGGAGATCTTCATAACAGGATCCTTGATTTCCTCTCTTCCAGGCTCTAATAAGAGGTCAAGATAGAGAGTGTTCACTTCTAAGCATTATTATTGCTTGACCTAGCTCCCACTGAAGGGAAGGGAGCAGTGCAGAGCCGGTGCTCCAGGTAAAGAGGCCCAGAAGCATCCAGGATTTTTAGTGGGGAAGGGAGGAGAAGAAGGAAGTTATTAGACATGCCGCGCTGCTGCTGAAGTCTGTCATATTGAATGAAATAGTTTGAATGTTTGTAATAGTTGCCCATTAGCCAGTTTCAGGAAGAAGACAAGATTTATCTCCTTATCTAGGTCATTGTTTTGGTCTACGTGCGGAAGATCCAGACTTTGCTCAAAGTTTTAACTCTTGAATTTTATCTTTAGAGGTCTTTAACAAAGAGAACCTAACAATGACCCTTAATCAAATATCCCGAGTTCCGAGAGATCAAACCCTTGGGCCTTTTGACAAGATTGGAAAGAAAAGGTCACTTGCAGTGGTATGGAAGTTCCCCAAAGTAATTAAAATGATCAACAAAAGAAACTAATTACTAAGCAAAAGAATCTGTTGAGTAAGATCCAAGCCCAAATTTGGGGGTAATGACAGGTTTGAGTAGGAGTGGCCCAGGATGGCAGCTCACTCAATAAAAACTGTAACCTACTGTCCCAAATTGGAGGTGACTATACTTGCAGAACAACGAAGGAAGAATCGCAAGTGTAGGCCAGATCAGACTGATCACCTGAACCACCCTCTCCGTGAACACGAATCTCTTAGTTCACGCTGAAGCCGCGGAGCACCCGAAAGGGACTGAAGGAAGGGGACTTAGTCCTATCACTGCTGAGGCCAGCCCATTGAATCGTATTGCTGAGGCGAGCCCATTGAACCGTACTACTGAGGCCAACCCATTAAATTGTACTACTGAGGAATGAAACCATATTTAGCTGTTTGGCTTCTTGGAATTCTAAGATTGTAAGTATATTATGAAAAATAATAGTATTGATTCAAATTTAACTTTTAGTTGTAATTGTAGTTGTTTTTGTAATACTAATTCTTATAGCATTGTTTGGGAAGGAAGTGCATTCGGAGCATTGTTTCTGATATATGTAATTATTGTGTTCTTAATGTTTGTGGTATTTCTTAAAGCTAAGCAGTGTTATATGCGTAGCAAAGAATTTTAAAATAAAATTGTGTTGTATAAATTAAGTGTGTAATCATTGTGAAATCGTGCAATCAACCAACTACTCCCCCAGCCAGTGCATCAAAACAAATCAGTAAATTGTGTGGGATCTTCTCTATTCCATAACCCACTAGAGACAGTGTCGTATAGGAAGGTTTCGTTGTGGGAAAGGCACCTTGCAGATGCTATGTAAATTTGCTCTTTGAGAACCAAGCCAATCAGAGGTCAGGGAGGGGAAGGGTCATAAAACAAATCCACCCAAAGATAGTTGGGTGGATTTGATGGATGGTTTGGTACTCAGGTGTGTTTTCTGTGAGGATGGCTTCTAATGCCAGTCCACGCTGGATACAGACCATAGATTTCTGTTCTACCAGAAACTATTAACCCACAGGTTTGATGTAGTGTTAGCTGTGAAGGTCACCACAATAGCTGCTTGCTGAAAGGGTTCTGAAGGGTTTGGGGAAAAGAGAGATATTGCATTTCTTAAGCTCTGAAGAGCCCAGATACTGTACTCAGCATATTATGAATACACCATAAAGACCAGGAGGGACTGGGTTTGTGCTAAATTACAGAAGTGTAAACGTTATGTTGATCCCTTGCATTTAAGTATGTGGGAAAGGAATGTTTGAGGAACACCAGTAGTTAGCAATAGCTTTTGTTAAGAAGTTAAGCATAAGCATTAACTGTATTACTTACAGTATCCATGTGCTCATTACATTTTTGTTTATGGAATTCTCTTTGAATTTGACCAGGAATGATTAACACCTAGCTATAAAACATTATACGCGCTAGTCCTGAGATTTAACCCCATGTAATGCTTTCTGAAAGCAGTAGAGAGCAAAGAGTTGTTCAACTGAGGCACAGGAAGGAGGGGAGTGTAATAGACTTCCTGTCCAGGAACAATATTGTTTAACCATTCCCATGCCATATTAGAGGTACACTTATAGCTGGAGTATAGTTACATATTTTGGGTATTAACCTCAATGCCTGGCTTTCTTTCCTATTTGTCAGAGAGGGATAACAACATCCAGATCATGATTATCTTCTTGGACAGACAACCATTGAGCAGATGGAAGAAAGTGTGCTAGTGTTTAGTGGTAAACACCATCAGTAAAATCCTATTGTGTAAATGGAGAAAGCTGGATTCACTCCTGCAGATAGTTACAGTGTAAATCAGCTGATTAAAAGGGGACTTAGTGGGGTGAACCCATCTGCCACATGCCTCATTTATTTTTTGCTAGTAGAAGTTGTTTAGTTAAGCAGACCAAAAGACCCAATCCCTTTGTTTAACCACACACTGTGCAGCCAAGGTTCCAGTTGCAATCCATTTTCTCCAACCAATTCTGACCTAGAGGAAACTCCATCAGGGGAAAGAGATAAGATAATTTCCCTGACCCATTTAGCATTAACTGTTGCCATCCACAGGCTAAGCATAACGGTGACCTGTGTTAGGGAAATGTCTCTGCACGCAGTCCTATCTCCCTCCTCCCTCTCCCATTTTCTTCCCCTGACACTCATTCCTTCACACCTGCTGAGACCTATGTGCCACATCCCTCCTCCTCCTAAATGGGGGGGCGGGGGGCGCGCTAGATGAGAACATGTTTGGAAACCATTTCTGAGTCAGCCACAGGGGACAAGGGTCGACTGAATGTGCCTAAGGACAAAGGTAGTAAACAGGTCCCATTGTGCCTGGAGAAGCTATTCGTACAGGCAGTTTTTTCAAAAAAGGCAGATCTGGAAGCTAGAGGCCTCCGTTTCGCACTTCTGGGGGTCTCGGGCATACATGGAAGGGCAGTTGGCAAGCTTGTCCCACGCTTTCTACCCTGGGAGCTTTGCTGGGCAGGCAGGCCTCTTCTACGGCTAATTCTGAAAGGCTGCAGCAGCTGGAATATCATATTTCTTCTATATCAAATATATGGCAAAGGAGCAACGAAACTAAAAATCCCCAACAGAAAGGAAATGCAGGCTTCCAAGCATCTTTCAGTTTTATACTGCCTTGTCTCGAGGAAATTCCAGGCACGCACAGTCATATTTCAGAGAGCCCCTCACCTTGACCCTGGCCAGATAAGACCAGAATCCATACACATAGGAGGAGTCATTCCTATCTATAAACTGTGACTTTTAAATAGCCTGCTTATGCAGACGGCCCGCTTGAAATATCAAGGACTGTTTTTTCATGAGTGCTGAAGTTAAGGAAACCTGCCTGCCTCTGGCTCAAGTTCAACATCCAATATTGGCGAACATTTTGGCCCTGGTGTTTTTAATCACAATGGAAATCACATATTCCTACCTAGAACTTGTCATAGCCCTAGCCCTTTCTTTTCGAGCAGAGTCTACAAGTGGTGTGTGCGTGTCATACAGGCCCTTTGCTAGTTCTGGCTCAGCATGACAGACTGCTGCAAGCATTACAGATAAAGAAAGCTTAGTGACATTTATCCTCAATCTCCTGGCTCTGCTGAGTGTAGGTAACTGTGCTTCCCTTGTCTCCTTCAAGCACAAATTCAATTCCTGTCCCATGCCACAATTCCTACATCTATAGGCTTCCTACACCAATCCTTCTGACACTGCCTATCTTCAAGTCCTCCCTCCTTAGATCCTTTCTTTGCCTCTCCCTGTTTCTTCCAACTCTAGTGGCTCTGCCCATTCCTCAGATCTTTCCCATGTGTTTTTGCCCACTTCCCTTGATGGTTATCAAGTAAGTACTGTTGCTGTCTGCACTTACCCTGGATAGGCAGCTGCCTCCCCATATTACTCAGGCCCACTACTGCAAGAGCAGTATTTCCCTTGATAACACTCAGTGGGCACATCTACATGAAACATTTACTGTGGAGTAGACTAATTAGCTCCACAGTAAACATCTCGGCATCTACACATATGGCCCTATTAGGCTGCAGGAAACTAATAAACTCTGCAGAAGGATAAATACAAGTACTATCCTGCTATGGAGTTGGTTTGTTTTTTTTACTTTGCAGCAATGCACGTGTAGACACTGATGTGGCTGGCTAGGGCATGAGGGTGCTTCAGTGCAGGGGCTGCCTGCCAGCTAGTCCCACACTGAAACACCCTTGTGCCCCAGCAGGCCCCTCCACAGCACACTAAGCCAGGCTGGAGCAGCCCCGGGCTGGCAGGCTGACCACCCCCAGGCCCTCTGCCAGCCAGGGCTGCTCTGACCTGGCTCAACGTGCTGCGGTCCCAGGCTCATGTGTAGATGGAGTGCTTTGAAGTAATAAACTTTGTTGCAATATGTGCAGTTTATTGTGTTGCATTAATATGCACATGTAGATGTGCCCAGTGAGACAGAAAGACAAATGCCTCTAAAGGAATCACCATCCATCCTGCCTGGCCCCCTAGCACAGTGATAGCTTTCTACAGTGCAGCAGTATTTCCCAGTTCTATTTGCAGCAGACCAAACATAGCTGGCCCTTGGCACTTGAGCTCCTCTGGGAGCAAGGAGAGATGTGCCCATGACCTCAGGGCCCTAAGAACTGTTGGTTAGGACTGATACCCTTAGTCAACATCTTCCAAGCTAAATGCTGAGCTCAAGGGTCCAACGTGGCTTCAAAGGCAATTTCCACAGTTATTTCCTTTCGCTCTTTCTACCTCTCTTTCACGCTCCACTCTCACCATGTCAGGGGCTGCAGTCAGAGCCACTTTATTTTATTTATTTATTTACCTTGTAAGGAAAAGCCTGAAGTGTTTTGTTTTTAAATCTTTTATGTGCCCTCTGGGGGATTGGTAATGGAAGAACTGGCAGGAGACGGCATGCACTAATCGGCCGGGGCGCCTACACCACGTCCTTAGAAGAGACCTCTCTGACAGGAGGCTCAGGCTCTCGGGATGGGAGCATCAGAGAGTTAATAAATATTTATCAGTACTGCCATCATTAATCCATACACTTTTTAAATAAAGGGCATTAACCTAAATAAAACTAGGGGACGGTATGTATATAAAAATGGCAGGAAGCACTAGAGACACACAGCAGCATTCCTCCTACACTGGGGTTTTCCTTTATATATAAACATCATAATAAATAACACGTATTTCAACCAGCAGCTATAAATAACATCTCCTGTGCTCACCCGCATGATTTACACACCCGCTCCAAAGTGACTGGGCTGGAATGAAGCTGCAGCCTGTTCCTGTCCTTACGTGGCATGTGCGCTCCCATTACCTAAGCTTCATTGTTTTTATACATTTTATTCCAGAGCCTTGCTCAGTGCTTGTTTGCTACTCAGTTCCTTCCCGTGTCCAGTTCCCTGCCTTGCCAGCATTTCCACTGCGACCGCGACTACACCTGACGGTGAGCTGATCAATTACTGGTTTCCTTCCTGATGAACTCACCCAGCAAACACCCCGTCCCACACATGCACGTGTCAGCCCAACAGATGTTCTCACTTGTTTTGTTTTCCTCGGATGTTTGAAAACATTTCAAATCCACCAACTGCTCAGATGAGACTAATCCAAATCTGGAGCAAACGTGATTATTTTAATCTTTATTTTCACCAAAAGCGAGCAGGACCAAATTCTCCTCAGTGCAAACCCAAGCTAGCTGCACCGAAGACAGGCAGGGCAAGTCCACATATAACAAAGGACTGGGTTTTCCACATGTGGCATCTTCCAAATCTGCAAGCTCCATTTAAAGGCAGCTGCCATTTTGCATTCAGTTCAGATGCAGCCTATTAAGGAAAAGACAGAGACACATCGTGCTCTCTCCTGCAAATATTACAATTCCTTTTTCACATTTTATTTTCTTTTCATAAGAAATAAACTGAAAATACCACGTAGCACTGAAAAAGATACTCCAGATTTATGATGATGTAAGTTATATCAGAGTTTGGCCTTCAGCTGGGGAAATTACAGAACCAGAATTTTCTTTTTATTATATTTGTAACTATATGCAACCTATTCCTGATTTACACCAGGCAATGTAAAATGGGGCTTCTCACTTCATAGTACTTAAACAAGGTGGAGCCACTGTTGCCTCCTTTTCGAGCTTCTCTGCTATCTCAGCTAAATACAGGCCAAGAAGAAGGTGATTAAGTATGCTATTGTGCTAGAACAGCAGTTCCCAATCTGGGGTACGTGTACCACCAGTGGTATGCAGACAACCCGTCACTGGTATGTATTAACAGATTTATTATAAATTACTTCATATGACAAAAATTTGCTGGTGGTACTTAAGGTTCAACTGAAAAAAATTCTGGTGGTACTTAAGGTTGTATTGTTTTAAATTGGTGGTGCGCAATCTATCAGTTTGGGAACCGCTGTCCTAGAATGAGGGCCTCAACCTCTTTCACTCCCAGAGACACTGCTCCTCCTCAAACACAGGGTGTCAAAGCAGATGCTGCTGATTTCTGCATGGATTCAGTGCAGTGGTGCTGTGGTGCTCCTTGTGCCTGGGAGGGAGCTGTTACAAGTGAATGAACGAAGACTCTTCAGCAGACCATAGACAAGGAATGGACCAAATGACAGACTTGTATTTACAGACACTGCTCCACTGAGCTCAAAGTTATGCCCACTTATCCCACTTGTTGGTGATGATAACAACTGCCTGGGTCCCTCTCATAGGTGGATTAATGCACAGGCCAGTGGGGGCTGGGCCCAGGGCCAACCAGAGGCCCCGCTTGCAGCTCATTCCTCATTGGCAGGGAAACAAAAGCCACGGTTTTAAAACCTGACACCGTTTTTGTCTCCCTGCTCAAGGGCAGCTATCAGAATCCACTGCCTGCGACCTAGTGCTCTGAACCTTAAAACATCATTTACTTTTACAGGCAATATGAACAGCTTTTAACTTCCTTAAGCAACAATAACCTTGTATAAAGGATATGTCTGTTCTGGTAGCTCCCAAAAATTTGTTAATCTGAACCTTGACGGTTCATGCTGTCATTTACTATACAAAAGCCACAAAAAGTGGGGAAAAAAATCAAATACAAACTTTTCCGGGAACTGCTTCTTTTCTATACAGAGGCTGTTCATAGAAGCACAGTAATTACTGGAATTGGTGCAGGCAGTGACACTAGCATGTTATGCTTTAGCCTGATGGTCTGGGACATGACACCATCTCATGCTGAATCTTATCACAACTAGAGTCTCTTGCTGGGTGCAATTTAGTTGTAGGTGTTTAATCTCTGTGCGGTTCTGCCAGTAGAGGGCAATGCAATCACAAACACTTGAGCAGATCCAAGCCTGAAGGGTGGTGCCATACACCTCCCCTAGTGCTTTACAATGCCAGGTTTCACATAACGCAACCTGCTGTAACATGCCACGTCTAACATACCAGTAACATGATGAGAGGCAACTGATGCTAGAATTCATGTTTACATGTTTGCCTATAAAACCAGGTTCCTTCAAGGCATTATGGCTGTTACTCTGGGTTTCCGGTGAGCATTTGTTTATTGTATTTTTGATGCACTGGTTTATCAACCAGGGAATAAGATATAGCCACCCAGTCTGCCTGTCTGGTTACAAATTCCAGTCTGTTCCTCCAAGCTGAATATAGAGAGCAGCTGGCTGAAGCTAAATGAATAATACTGTCTCACAAGACAATAGTGCTGGGCCCAACATGTTGCACAGACATCTATTTTGAGTTTGGATATTTAAAGACTAAGGAGGCATGACAGGCACATTTATGGGGCTGCAATTACCAGCAGCCTGCAGACTGTGCCTTAGATGTGAACAGATTAACACCTTCAACTCTGCATGTGTCAAATACCCTAGTAAAAGAGTTCACCTCTACAAAGAATGAGTCTTTAAAGGTCTTGCAAGTCCTTCTGCTTCCTCTATCTATATCATCTGCTAGCATGAAGGATAACTTACAGTAGAAACCTTTTGTAATACAGCCAGCCACATCAAGAACAAAGAGATTAGATGTGTGGCCTTTATTTCACTTGGTTCCATGTCTTTTATCAGAGTGAACAGGCCAGAAGACCAACCAACCTTTTCTGTCTCCAGTTTTTTGTCGTCTCCAGAAGAATGGAAACATTACTACTTGTACTCCCAGCACAAAAGATACCCCGCTCCTTTAACAGCAATTACTGTCCTATCAGAACTACTGAGAAAAGTTCATGGCACATTTTCCAAAGTGATTTGGCTTACAGTTATTTATTTACATGTATGAATCAATTGATGGGTAATTTTTTTCCAGGTGTATCCTCTTTCAGTATCTTTCCCCAAGGTTTCTGTGATCTGCTTGACTCCATGTGTGAATTCCAGCAAACACAAACCAAGCTGTTTAGCTTCTGAAGGGGGCTAGTGAATTCAGCTGCCATTTCTATCACTGGGTAACATCTGCCAGTTTCCATAAATACCTGATGCAGTTCAGTGTGTGCATAGCGGCTTATATTACTTTGTGGCCCAACCCTGCCAACACAGCCTATCAAGCATACTGCCATGAGTAGGCTTCACATGGGAGCAAGCATAATAGTTAGCAATAAGTCATTTTACTATCAAGTGGATCAAGTCCTTTGAATATAAACAAAGCAATAAAAAGAGGATATAAGAATATGCATAAGAAAGCAATATACACTTTCCTAGTTCATGTGAATCCATGTAAACATGAAGCATCCATGTTCTGCCTTCTTTCTACAGTTAGAAAGAAGTAAGAAACCCACTGGAAAAGTTTGAAGGCCAGAAGTTGCATGAAAGATAATGCAACATGAACAGAATCTGCAAAAGTGAGCAAAGCAAGGAAATACAAAAGGATTGTATATCTGGATTTGCTACATAATAGGGTTTGTTGACTAGGAGGGCTTCTGGAAAAGAATTTAAGTGCAATTTTCAAACCATCACCTTTCTAAGATCTCATGTACCACTGTATGCAGCAAGTATGAATAGGACAAGAAAATCAAACTCCAAACAGAAATTATTACTTCACAATATATGACTCAGCACATTGTGGCTCTTGTCTTAAAACAGCACACAGGACAGGTGCTTTGTTCTCAAATAGTGCTGCTCACATGAGTAAAGTTAAGAATTTATGCAGGTTTTTGTAGGCCACAGATTGTTTCCTTAAAATTTTTAGTGGCGATCACATCTTTATCCTGATTGGGATTTAGGTGCTACTGAAATATAGATATGGAATAATTACTTTATAATAATTTATGCCACTGTGCCATGGTTACACGATTGCTTTTAGCATTTGGCTGAAACTCAGGGAAAGCTTATAAATTATCATAAACACACAATCACTTTGGGAGACAGATTCTAAAGCTCAGATGAATTGTGTGACATGATTAAAACATGAAGTATGTGCCACGTGGAGTGGAATTAAATGTTTCATAGACACATTTGTGCTATACACAATCTCCAATTCAAGTGAATGTTAAAGCTTAATGATAATGGTTTCCCTATGCATGGCATAGGTGAAAAAGGCCATCAAGCACTTGCCACAACTATGCTGAGCGTCTTCTCTATGCAAGCTATTGAGCACATGCAATTCTCCTAGAAATTAGCTGGAGTTGCAGGTGCTCAGTTCTTCTCAGAATTTAATCTAGCAGCTCGCTTTGGTTTGTCAGGCTCAGGGTACCTGTTATTGGTTAGGTTAGACCCAGAAGTCTAGAACTACTACAGTCAGTCTCTAGAACACGTTCTCTAACGCACCACACAGGATTTATTACTTCAATAATGGTAATATCAGGACATTGTAAGTATGAGACAAAGTATAATAGTGTTTGTTATTGATCTTTTCAGCTGTTACTATTCTGAAGACACACAGCCCTTATTGCTAAATTTTAATAATCAGTGGCACCAGCAATAACTCTGTACCTCTAAACTAGTTGACATGTCTCTCCGATTTCCACTGCTCTTTATCCTGCTTACTTTCTTTTGTTTAGAACTCTTTTGCTGGAAGTGCCTCTGTCTTCTGCTGACTGCACTAACAAGATTTCAGCTGGTATGAATCCTACAAGCTCAACTCACTTTCTGTCCCCATCTCCTGTGACATTTTACCACTTCGATAACTTTGCCAGAAACATGTCTCCAGTCTGAATTAGATCTAATGAAAGTCACCATGCCTAGACAGAGAAGCAACTCTTGACTGGGAGCAAGAAGTCAGAGCTGCCCGCACAGCCCCTGTCACGTGTCTCAGTGCAGCATTTGCTGATCTACATGGCCTCCTACACGGGCATTTGGAAGCTGCTTCTTTGTGTCCAGTGGAAGATACCAAAATCTCTTCTGTAATAGGGAGAGCCATCAAGCAAGAGCAAACCACTTTCTACAGTATTGAACACAAAGGGATACACTATTTGTCATTACAAACCCAAGGGGCCGCACTCAGATGCCCTATCAATAAGCATTCAATTAGTCAGACAACTTAGATCTATTCTTTATGTGCTGCTTATTTGGCATTGCCCGACAATCGCGGCTCCAAGCTTCATCCTGCAGGGCAAAGACAAAACTGGGAATTATGCACAACACTCACTGACTCTGAGCTAAATTGGCTCCCACCTGCTACAAGACGGGAGGAATCATTTGGTGGTGCTTACTTATAAATAGCAAACACCTAATCCAAGTGCTAAATTAAATTAGACTTAAAATATTCACAGTCTACACCTGGTTCCCAACTAATGGCAACTAAGTTATAACATTATTAAATGCTCTCCTCACCCCCCACCCCTCCCTGAGTAAATCTCTGTCCCTTTTGAGCCAAAGCTGGCAAATTTGCTTACAGCATGTGTAGCGTTCAGGGCTTTACTTGATCAGCATGCTGGAAGCTCTCTCCCCATCAGGACTCGAAAGAGGGATTCTCTCTCCCTGTGCCTGTCTCTGATGCTAAGTTGGGCATGCAAGGAGCGTGTTCATCCTTCTCTCAACTCTGCTGTAATTATTTTCCCTTAGCATGTTATTTATTGTCATTATTTTGCTATTAATGCAGCTCCCAAAGTGTGCCAGGCACTTTACAGATGGCAAGGGCCATGTAGGCCGGATTTGAAAGATGCTCAGAGGCTCTTGCTCTCTCTCCACTGATCTTCAGCGAGAGCTGCAGGTGCTCAGAACCTACAAAAACTTCCCAGCAAGCCATGTTTGGGTTCAAGCAAGCTTCAAACACCCCTAAACCTGCATGTGCTCATTGGCTTTACTGATGGGGAATACCAGAGAGAGGTGGGCAAAATTCCTTCAGCAAATAGTAAATTGGCCAACTGGACAATTTTAGGGTGACCTGAACTGTTGGCACATTTGCCTGGGAAATAGTGTTGGCCAAAAGAAAACTTCTGAAAAACCAAAACAATCTGAGGCAGAACTACCAGTGTGTGCACCTGGGCAGTGACTGTGGGCAACAGCAACCCCTTCTGGTTTTGTACCCCCGCCTTTAATTGGGTGCCCAAAGCTGGTGCTTCAGGGTATTTGTACACGACATGAGGGTTTCATTCTTCCTAAATTGAAGCGGTGTTGTTTTTTTTAAAACACTGCTTCAATTTAGGGTGAAGTAAACCCCCATGTCATGTACACCCATGTCAGAGCCTAATCCTTACCTGCCTGTCCAGCGGCACAGAGGGGAGAGCGAGCTGCTGGTGGGCAGAGCGGTCCCCGAGCTGCAGGCAGGGGGCTGATGGCACCCGGCTTGGGCAGTCCTGGAGGACACTGCAGCCGTGGAGGGAAGCACTGGGCCCAGCACAGCTTAGGCAGGTTCCAGAGGAATTTTTTTTTTTTTATTTAAAAAGATCAGGCTCACTGCCTTTTTTTTTTTCCTCCTCCTGTGGAACCTGCCTTCCCAGGCTGCTGCCAGGCTGTCTGCATGGTCTTCCTGCACAGTGGAGCCTGGTGGTTCCCTCCTCAGCTGTAGGGTAGGAAAATAAAACTCCTTGGATGTGTTTTACTTTGCAGCGCCCCAAAGTAATTTGCTGCATCCCAACATCATTTAAGGCACATTATGCCACTGAATATGCTACAGTGGTTGGAATTAACGTGCAACACGCTATTGTGTGTGCAAACAGCAATGGCATTAAAGCAGTGTAAAAGGCATTTGACCTACTTTAAAGTGTCATCTACAAATTCCCTCTGTTGCCCACTCCTTGTGACGCTACTGCTAGCAATAGTGAACATCAAAGGTTGTGTAAGGCCAGGAGTGACTTGGTGAAATTTTAGGCATTTTTTAAATAGGACTCCACTGTTTATTTTATTTATTTATAGCCAGGGGAACCTCTCATGGGTGGATCCAGGAGGGGCTAGGGGGTAGGCAACCATTTCATAGGTGTTAGGGTCGGAAGGGACTTCAGTAGGTCATCGAGTCTGACCCCCTGCCCGGGTAGCCGCACTCTCTTTGCCCTGTCAGTGTGGCTCTTGCTAGAGCTGCTGCTTTAGCACAGCTCCAAAGCCCAGGGGGGTGAATGCCACCACCACTCCTGTCCACCCTTTGCCTGCCTCTGGCAGCAAAGGAGGAGGCGGCAGAGGAGCAGGGTAAGCAGCACCATTCACCCCTGGGTATTCTGGAGCTGTGACAGAGCAGTGTTTTGGGCAGGAGCTGCACTGACAAGTCAATGAGCTTGGAGAGCTAACTGCATGTGCTGCGCAGCCTTGGGGGGCGGGGTGCAACTGCACCCTCCGCACCCCCCCCCCCCCCCCCCGCCCTCCCGCCCCCCTCCCCCCCCCCCCCCCCCCCCGATCCATCCCTGGAGCCTATGCAAGAATAATATTCTTCAAAAGGTACTGATAAGGGGCGTGCTCTCATTCACTGGGCTGGATGCATGTCATGAAATTCAAAATGACCCCTCTGGGAGAGCAGAATAAGCTCCTTTTTGCCAGCTGGTCACAAGGCTCATTCCTGATGGTGGAGATGGTGTGGCAAAAAACAGGATCCCCTCTAACCAGTCTTGAAAAATGGAACTTATGATTCTTAGACACTTGGGAAATTTTACCCTGTGTTTAGTCTCTCTCTAAAAGCTCAGGCAGGGACGGGCAATTATTTTGGATGGAGGGCCACATGGGTAGCCCCGCCTCTTGACAGGTGCCCCGCCCCAGGTCACCATCTTGTGATCAGAAGTCCCACCCCCCTAACCCCTGACCTTTGCCATAGAAGGCCCTCCCTTTGCCCCCAGAAATACTCCTTTCAGCAAGGGGTTTTCTGGTGATGCAGCTGGTCACAGGATACTGGAGTAGCTGGCAGGTGCATAGGGAAGCAGTGAAAGCTGCAGCAGGCAGAGGCTTTCGGTTGGGGGAGCAGCGGTGGGAGGGGACCGGGGGGTGGGGCAGGGTTGGGCTGGGCTGGGCTAGTCTTGCTACTGAGTCCTGCCAGCTCTCCCTGGGTCCTACTGCCCCCGTCTCCTGTAAGCTTTGAGAGGAAGCCAGGAGCAGATAAATATAAATTTTCTAAATTTTTAGGGACCCCACAGGCATTTTAGGGACCCCACTGGATAGAATGACTTGATGGGCTGGATCTGGCCTGCAGGCTGTATTTTGCCCACCCCTGGGTTAAGGAGTTAGCCTGGAGTCTGGGGAACTCACTTTAGTTCCCTACTCCACCTCAGATTTCTTGTGTGACCTTGGGAAAGTCCCTTAAATTCTTTGTGCCTCATTTCCTTGTCTTTAAAAAGGGGGCCAACAGCAGTCCCCCACCTCCTTGGCTTGTTTTGAGGATAATTATATTACACATCTTGAGTGATCAGAAACTGGAATGAAGACTGTACAAGAAACCATGGTTAGACACAGAGTAAGTCTCCCAGAGAAACCCAGAGAAGTGAATAAGCTACTTAACAGTCGTTACTGTTATTGTTGTTGACATACTTGTCAGTGAGACAGTGTTCTATTAATGATAATATTGTACTGGGAACAATTCTACTGCACAAAAACCCAGTCCATGTAAAGTAGTGAGAGGAAGGGCTCCTTTGTGAGCAGACACCAGGTAAACAACACTCATCCAATATCTTTCTAATGCTTTGGTCCTTTAAAAGAGGTTTTTTACACTGCTAAAAAACATAAATACCTCCAAATCTGGATTTAACACATTATGAACTCCCTGGAATAAAATATACATACCTGAAACCCTGGTTACATCTGTCAGCACTAATTAGACAAATACTAATGGGCTTAAATTTAAGCCCACTTAATTCATAGAAAACTATTCAGGTGTTGTCACTTGAGCTGTGAATCTGAAGAATATTGAACTTGTTGATTAAGTATTTAACATTACAAATTAATGCAAAATTGCCTGTCCTACATTTCTTGCTGTTACATGATGACCTGTGTAAATATTCAAGCTCTGCCTCCTCCTTTCAATGGCCATCAGATCCCTGTCACTCCAAATTAGAGAGGCCTAGGCAAGATTCAGATGTATATTCTAGGGCGGTGTGCAGCTTCGGTAGCTGATTCGATTCAAAGGAGATTCAACCCAATTCGGTGACAGAATCTCCAAATCCGAACTGAATCAGAAGCCTCCAAATCGATTCGGAAAAGATTCAGTGCTGCCTCGGAGATTCAGCCATAGACTAAAGAGGCACCAGTCCTCACCATGCTAGACACAGCATGTCCAGCTGGTTAGTCTGTTGTGGTGGGCAGAGCGGGGACGGAAGGGGCATGGGGGAGGGAAAGATTGGGGCATCACTGCTGGGAGCTGGGGCTCTGCCCTGCTGCCTCTTGCTGAGCTGGGTCAGGGCAGGGCCATGCAGGATGCAGGCACGGCAGCACTGGGAGCAGGGGCTATGCCCTGCTGCCACTTGCCCAGCTGGGGTGGGAATTGGTTGCAATGCCAGCACAGCTTGCTCCGAGCAGAAGGGGGCAAGTGGCAGCAAGTCATAGCCCCCACTCCCAGTGCTGCCGCACCCACGTCCTGCACTCCACACCCTCCTCTCCCAGTCCCCCGCCCCAGCTGAGCAATCTTGTCCCAGCCCCAATCTCTCCTTCCCCCATGCCCCTTCCCTCCCCCCTCTGCCCACTACAACAGACTTACCAGCTGGAGGCAGCTGTGTCCAGCGTGGTGAGGACTGCTGCCTGTTTAGTCTATGGCCGAATCTCCTAAGTGGCACCGAATCTTCGGATCAGATTTGGCCAAATCAAATTAGGACAGCGATTCAAATCTCTGAATCAAATCACTGTCCCTCTGAATTGGCTGAATCCGAATCCAAAGCGAATAATTACTGCTTCGCACGGGCCTAGTATAGTCCCATGTCAGGTTATACACTGAAGGCTCACTTGTATCCACCTTTCCCTCAGGGACACTCAGGCATTGTCTAGTCCTGCACATTAGACACAGGTGATGCATCTGGAGGGATGCATCTCTTTCTTCTGCAGCTGCAGTGAAGTCCTTATGTGGATGGCTTGCAGGGACTTGATTTCCATGATCTGGAAAGTCACAGGTCAGGACTGGAGGGGTGGGGGAAGGAAAGTAACCACCACTGCTTACTCCTGGCATCATTAGAAACTCATGAATTAAACTCCCTCAAATCATGAAATTGCCTTAAAGATCATGAGCTTTTACCAATATATTGGGGATAGTTTTTATTTGCCTTTCCTGTGTCTGGCCTTAAAGGATTGCACTTTCGACACAACTAAAAAATTATATTTTCTAGCAATGAAAACTCAGATCCTCATCAAATCACTTGCCTCTGGCAGCTGTAGCTTGAATGCACCACAGAATACTATGACATTCAAGACAAAATTGGCAGCCCCAGACCATTCTCCACCGTCAAAAAACAGTTGCTGGAGAAAGTGCTGGCCACGACTGTTGTAAGAGCATGGTGAAATTTGCCCCAGGAAGGGCACCATGGGTTTGTAAGCAGGCAAAAAAAATCAGCAGAAAAACTCAATCACGGTATTGCCAATGCCTGATATTATCACAGGTCTTCAAGCCCCAAGTTCTTGCTTGGGTCAAGTAATTACAGGAGAAACTCAGCTTTTACTTTTTAAATCAGGAACTTTCCAACCTTTATGTATGCAGAGAAAAATTTGAAGAGGTGAACTAAGTGCACCCTAAAGCCTCAACACCTGGAAGGCAAAGAGCCCCAAGTGTATTATTTAAAATCTCATGATATTTAACTTAGCCTCAAGATGTTGAAAGGCCTGAATAATGATTCTGAACATTTGGGGTTTGCAGTGCTGCATTCAGAAGCCCTGATGCCAGGGGGTCAGGGGAAGTTCAGAAGCAGTTTAGAGGACGGATGGTCTCAATCTGCAATGGCCTTCAGCAAGGGAATCGGGCATCTTCCTCACAGAGATCCCTCTGTGGCAGCACAGCTCTGCACTCAAGCTCCACGCTAGTTCAGGATTTTGTTTTTACTTTAAGAAGCTTATTCTGAGGGCCCATTCTGAATACTTAATTGCTGCCTCACTGTCCTTCCAGATCTTATCTGGTATCTTTTAAGTCAAGATCAGCTCACATTAAAGGGAAGGTTGTGACAACTGCTAAAAAAACCCAAACTTGACTATGTCCTGTGAGTTCTAAACCTCATCATAGGTTGGGCAACACTATCCCATGTAGTTTTACAGTCCACCTCTCTTCCCCCACATAATAACATGACAGCCTTGTAGGAACTTCAGCAAATACTTCTTTTTCTAGGTAAATACTAGGGACCAATAGAACATATTTTGAGGTTGTATGAATACACTTAGCAGCTAGAGGGTGCCTACAGATGTTCAGGGAGGTTAGGGGGAGGTTAGATTGCATTAAAAATGGCCATCTGATCTGATTAATTTACCCAGGTGTGAACCGTACACTTAGTTCCACCTAACTAGGGATCTAAGTTTGAACTGTACAGAAGTTCAGAACGGTTAGATTGGTCTAAAAATGGCCAACCTGATCCAAATTAATTTACCTCCAAGGAAGTCTAGCTTATATTGGGCTGGCCACTTTTAGACTGATCTGTTCTGAAGTTCTGTGCAGTTCTCAGCACAGCCCCAGCGCTGGGAAAGCCCAGCTGCTGGCTCCAGACCTGAGGCCACGCTTTTCCTACTTGCCCCCTGGTATCAGGCTATTTTTAGCCCTCCCACACCCACCCTACCCCCAGGCAGACAACCTACCCCACAATGGACCAATCAGCCCCCTGAGCCCACCAAATCAGCCCCCTGAACTCCCCCCTAGCCCACCAAATCCCTCATCCTGCCAAGCTGCTCCCAGTGCCGGTTTTATCAGCATTTGCCAAAGCCAGGAGCTGAGGAAGTAAGCCTTAGTAGGGGGTTAGTTCTCTGGGGGGTTGTTTATCTGGGGGTTGGGTCACTTAAAATACCTCCTGGTCTTGAGGGATAGGGGAAGAGAGCCCCCCCATCCCCTTGAGCCCCTGAGTGGACCTTGTCATCCCCCCTGATCCTGCCAAACCCTCCTGGACCCCTACCAAACCCCCTGGAGACCCTACCTGCCCCCCCCTGGACTCTGTCTGCCCCCCAATTCCCTGATCCTCCCCTGCCCCGCAAACCCCACTAGCTTTCTAATCCCACTTCTTCACTCTGCTTGTCCCCCCAAAGCCTCCAATCTCTCCCCTGGACACTGCCTACTCCCCCCAATCTCCCCATGGACCCCCCAACTTCCCCTGGAGCCTGCTTGTCCCCTGATCCCCCATTACCTCCACTCATCCCCCTATTCTGACTTACCTTAGATTGGGTGGCTATTTTTAACTTGATCTAACCTTCCCCTAACCTCTCCAAATGGCTGCATGCAGCCAAAAAGAAGGAGGTGAGGCAAATGCCACATCACCAGCTGGCCCTCTACAGATCAGCATGAAGCAATACTGAACCACAGTTTGGAAAACACCAGTATAAACAACAACCACCGAGATGCATCAGTCTGCAGTTGGCATGTAGCTTGGCTCCCCAGAAGGGTGTAAGAGTACAATATTAGTGTTACTGATATTATGTAGCTTGTTTATTTGGGAACCCAGGTGAACCTAACACTTTTCTAACTTATCCTTCATGCAGATGAAAGTCAGCCTGCTTACTGTTTAGATGCTGAGTTTTAAGGATGTGATAAAGTCTGTAGTATGCATTGACATGGCACAATAAATCAGCTTGTAGTTTTCTTGGAAACTTAAGGTTTTGTAACAGTGAAATATATAGTGTGCACAGCTGGAGTGACTGAGTCCTAAAAATAAATGCGAACTGGACCAGTATTTTTATTTAATCAGAAATAAAATCAGAAATGCTTTTGACATGTTTCTTAAGTGCTAATTCTAGTACATGTTCACTTCACTGGGAGCCGTTCTTTGACTTATGTTCCCAGGGTAATCAGAATGTTGGTAAATATTCATTGCCAAAAACATCCCAACATGACTGGAATTCATTCCCAGCAGACATTAAATGAGAACAAAGGATATGCCAGACTGGATCAACCCACTGGTCTATCAAGTCTGGTACCCTGCCTCTGGCAGTGGCCCATTCTTTGCACTTCAGAGAAAAGCAAAGCGCCACTGTGCACCTGGCTGCAAATGCATCTCAGATCTTTCAGTCAAATTTGTTATTCCATCTTAAAGGAGGCTGGGATGGATTTACTAGAACTAAAACAACACATATATAGTATCACAGAGAATTAATGTATTTGACAGTGCTCATTTATTTTTGAGTACTTGTTCATGTATCTCTACTTAGAAAAGACCCTGCTTTAAATATTTAAAGGTACTAATTCATGTAGTTGTTGAGTGTTTTCTGGCACCCTTGAAAATCAGTTTTGGCTTCCCAGGGGTTTTATTTTAGATGTAAATGAATAAATCATAATTCTTGATAAAAATGCAATATATACTAGGAGATTTTCACTTCTAACTCAACAGCTCAAATCTTAGTTCATTTCATAGTGCCTGAAAGTCACTCTCATCAGAGGGTTTTGCCGAAATGGGTGGGTTAGTGCAAATCCTACTGAAGAGGTTATTATGCTATTATTCATGGTTTCTATCACATGCCTAACAGTTTCAGCCAGCTCAGGGACCTGTCTTGCTAGCAGCTGCATAAATGTATATGACAGTATGTAACAAGTGACTAAAACAAAGAAGCAGGCAGAAGAGAGGGAAGTCAGGGTAAAAGATGGTAACTTGGTTTTGCTGATATAAAAACCTGGAGCAGCTCACGAGGGGTGCCCTTGGCCTCTTAAATTAGCCTTTTTGTTGGCAGTCTCAGTAGAAAGGCCGAGGATTAAGTGGACCTGGAAGCTGAGCTAGACTCTCAGCCCAGAAGGGGCCCCTTTGGAGCAGGGTTAAAGCACACTGGCAGAGACGCTACACGGCTGCTGCTCACGCTATAGTTGCTGCAGTCTCTCAGGCTGCCAAGCCAGTACTCTTCGTGAGCCTCACATGAATTATGAAGGTAGAAAAGTGAAACTAGCTGACAGATTATGGCATTCAAGCCTCTTTAGCTTTATGAGAAAACACATGCCTCCTGCTTTAAAGTTAGGAGGAGAGGACATCAGACCCATTTACTTTCTTTGTGGCATAAGCCCTTTGTCTTTACTTAGGCCCAGACACTGCTATTTGGCCATTTACTCCATGAATAGGTGCAAAAGGAATAATGAAGGCTGGGTGGATGGCTATTTCTTGTATGAAGTGACTGTATGTAGCACATATGAAGAGAGAATATACAGAATCCAACATAGAACGAATATTCAAAATTTAATTTAATGCAAATACGTTTTTACTTTTATTTTTTTCCTATGCTTGCAAGAGGAGAAGTTGCATCATAAGAGATAAATGCATGTCTTGGTTCTGAATAAAACCGGCTTCTAGGGAAAGCTCAATCAGGTAGGGACATATCTTTAAGTTTCCCTTGACCTTGGCTGGGTTTTCAGGCTCATAACCTATTCATTGCTATTTGTTCTGTTTTGATATTGGCAGCCTCAAAAAGATGATAAACAGACTAAAGAGGACAATTCTGTGAACTAAAAGAAGGAGCTGTAAGGGAAGGGAAGGAGAAGCAAAGCTAGTAGTTGTGGGCAAGGGAAGTGAAGAAGGGTGGGCCCAAGGCTCTGGCAACCTGTGGATGTGCTTATTTCTGCCAAGCAAGGACTCAACTGGTAGCCAGACTGGACAAAAACATTCTGCAGGAAAACATGTTCAGCTGTGGGCTGGATTTGGCTCATGTAGCAGTCTTACTATCTTTGCTAGGACTCTTTTCCCCTTCCAGCTGGCTAGGTTCCAGACAGGGATCTAGCAGCACTGGCAGTGTGTCCATTTTGTCTGTATGCAAGCAGTGACAGCTTGCACACCTTTTCTTCCAGAACCTTTAGAACATTATGTGCCCGTCTGCTCCCTCTGTCTCACTGCACTGATTGCTCATAAAGTCTTCAGTCAGTAAATGGTCTATCTGAATTTCAATGGCCAAAGTGCACAGTGCATGCATCTGCTCACAAAGAGGATATAGGGAAATCCAGCAGCACAGGTATGTTAAAACTCCCCAGTGCATTCAGCTCCAGGAGCTACCATAGTGTGTTGGTTGTGGACTTGGTGTTCTTCCTAACACTTACAAGATTGACAGATGCAGTCTGGAAAGATGCAAAACATCCACTGACTTCAGTGGGAGTTTTGTCTGAAGGACTTACATTTAAAACAGAGGAATGCCTATGTGTAGGCCCAAACACATGGCACAAACAGGTGTAAGAAACACAAGAACAAGCAGTGAGATTACACCACACAAAGGATGCAGTCTGGCTAGGGGTTCAGTAATCTCAGTACGAACCCAAATATGACACCCCCACCCCTCCCAACAAAGGCCATAGTTCCCATTAAGAATCCTATATTTAATTCCCCAGGGCAGTGGTTCTCAACCTTGTTAGCCTCAAGGCACCCCTTGAAAAGTGTCAGCTCTTAGCTTTTACTTGTTTCTTGCCTACAGAAAAAACAACAAAGCACTTCTTCTGTTACAAACAACTCAGGAAGCCCACAACAAGTCAGAATGGTTTTGATGCTGTGGACTCCCATTTGAAATCCGAGTTTGTCTTGTGAATCATGTGTAACCGCATGTGCACAGCACCCTTGTTGAGAACCACTGTCCTAAGGCAATGGACTGAGAATGCTGCAATTCTAGATGCAGGTAGTGATAGGATGACAGGTTAAAAGGAGGTACTTTTGCTGCTGAGAGACCAGTGCAATATAGAGGATGAAAAGAGATGTACATCAGGGGTCAACAACCTCTGGCCTAGAGGAAGGATTTGGTCCTGCAAAGGGGCATGATTTGATCCTCTAAGATCCAATCCGGCAAGAGAGATCAGTAGCATGGAGTTGTGCTGTGCCACCCCTCCCCTCCATAGTGCTCTCCATTGCTGCAGATCCTTCTTTGCCATGCCTGTGCTTCCTTTACTTCAGAGAGGTCAGGAAACTGCAGTGAGGGTAAGAGCGGGCAGCTGGCCACTGCGGGAGGCCAAGGCTTCCTACCCACAGCCACACTGACATCACAAGCTCCAGCTCGTGTTGACAAAAGGCTGCCAACTCATGCTGTACATGATACTCGAGCATGGAGCCAAAGCTTTTGTTAGCCTGGGCTACTGTTTGTACCGAGTAAGAAGGAAATGCCTTATGCTGGAATGTCTAATGACTAAATATTTTGTGGATATTCTTCTTCCAGCTGAGGCATATAACTGGAAGTGGAGGTTGTCCTGTTTATTGTGGAAATATGAATGGCCTTGTAACAATGTGTTAGTTAGTTCTAAAATGTATTGTGTTCTGCTGTTGAGGGACCAGAATACTACAGATCGGGCTCAAGAAGAAATCACCACCTCCCCCAGTCAAATTGGCAAGGAACATGAAGCTTTTTGCATTTCTCTGAAACACAGGGCATGATCTTCTTCCAAGAATAAGATATGCATATTTTACCCCTTGCAGTTCCCTACCATTGGAGTGGCAGAGCACTGACAACACACTGCTCTCCTCTGATCTTAGTCTGTGGCACATTGCAGGGATTGCTTCCCATAGGATGCTTTATTGCTGTGGTGCTGGAGGGAATCAGACTAGCTGATCTTTTGGACCCTATGTAGAAATGGCTACCTGCAAATACAGGTGACTGGGTTTGATGGCCCAGGAGTCCCTTTCATCCCACATTACAATAGTGAGAGAGACTGCAGTGGACAGGACTGTTCTTGCTGTGCAGCGTTGTTTGCCATTAACACGATAAGGGCAGAAGTCACACACAATGGAAGGATTTGCAGTCTCAATAGTTCCTGAAAACTACTGAATAGTTAGTTACAAGACAGTAATTGTACAGCATTCCCACACGGACTGTCAGAGACCATTCCAGTTTAGGCTATGGAAGTAGTAATGACTGACAGGGAGGGTATTTCCTAGAAGTAAGTGGCTGCCAGCAGGCGTTTAGAGCCCTAAACAGAGAAAGGAAATGCCAATCTGAAGTTGATCAGTGTCAGGGGCCTGTTTGTAGTACCATTCTCTCTTTAGCAAATAAAGACCAGCATGATAATGAACAAGTAAACAGGATTTCATTCCTCACATCTGCAAGGTTTATAGCAGAGAGATAAAAGGTGAAGAGTAGGAAGTGATATTGCAAACATAATTCTAGTTGCCAGCAAGCACTGAGAAAAAAAGTGAGCATTTGGAATTATGTTTAATTACCTCTCTAGCAAAGTGTGCACAGCTCTGATGGAGATCCCAAGCTGCTATGCAGTTTGCTCTGGTGAGTAGCAACTGTCTGATGCAGACATATGGTGAGGTGAGAAATTAGTTAGTGCAGGTTGGAGACAGCATTGCCAATTCTCTTTTTGTCACTGCTGGGCAATTGAGCACATCAGCACTTCAGTGATTTTTTTTGCTCTATGTTTCCAAGCAAAAAGTAGTAAAATGCTTGCAGGAACCAGGAGTATTTTACATGTGAACATGGGGTTTGGCCAGTCAAAGTGGTGTCATAAGCAGGGGAAACTGCCGCTCTTCATTAATCTTGAGGTTTAAAGTAGAGAGGTGAGACCTGCTGTTGCTTTCATTAGTCCCACAGCAATTATTGTAAAAAATTGGTTGGGTTATCAAGATGCAAAGAGACCATGAAACACTTTGAAACCATTCAAACCTTACCAAGGAGCATGCGTGAAGCAACCACCCATGAAAGCTGTTCTACTCATATGCTCCTCTGGCACAATACAACTTTTATTGTGAGAAGACCCTCTGTGAAGAAGACAGAACTTGTCTGGAGTTTGAGAGAAGGGAAATGAGCTCCCCATGGGAGCTGAGGACCATCACAAAACTCAGCACCTTCTACCTTGAACCTTGCCTTCTCTACAATAAATACATAGTGACATTTAGTTAACAAAGAAGCACTGTTAAGACAAGCTACTGCACATATATTTCTCCCTTAGACAAATGACCAATATTAGTCACATGGCTTGATTTACTACTGGAAGGAGCTTAGATACTATAGGGATGACCATGGTGTGGGAACCTCTATAGAACAGAATGGACTACATACCACTGAGCAGGTAGAAGAGTATGTACCTCCATCCTAGAGCTTCCCACCAGGGCATGGTGAGGGCCATGAAGACAGACTAAGTGAGGGACCAGTGGCTTTGAATCTCCTCATAAGGTATCCAGAAGGCAGTAACTGATATTCTAACCTTCTGGTTGTTGAGACACTCGGGGCTTAAAAGCTTTGCTGAATAGAGGTAGACTTAAGCATGTGTTTAAATGCTCTACTGGACCTGGGCCTGAATGAGGAATATAAACCTGAGGAGCAGCGACACCGACAGTTTTCTTCCCAGATGAGAAGCCCTCAGCAAAATGAGTAGCACTTGAGAGGCCTGTGCTTAAAACCACATCTAAAAACAGACTCTGTCAACCAAACTCCAGGTATCTCTAAAACCATATCTGAAGCCAGAATTTTAAGATAAGTCTGCCAAATACATATTGTAAGATGGTATGTGACCATATTTCCTGTTGTCCTCAAGACCAGAGTACAACAGTTAAATGAAACACAGCAGCCATCGCCCTCAGCACTCCATTTCAGAGGATACTGCCACGTCAGTGTTAGTTTATACATTTGTGCATTACCCCATCATGTTAGTATCTAAACACCTTCCAGCAGCATCCTAAGCAATGCTATTTTCAATCAGTATGGTGGAAGGCTTTGCACAGGAGTGTCTGCTAATTTGACTACTAAATGGAGAAGTGCAGTAAGGCCTGGCTTCTGTTTGCCATAGCAGTGTTTGAAACCTAAGGTAGGGCAATTTGCTAGCACCAACCTGATGATGATAGACATGCGCGTGTAAGGTGATAGCAGAAAAGAATCTCCCAAAAGGAGTGTGCTCAGAAGGGGAGCAAAACCGTTTTAACGACAAGTGCCATTCTCTATGGTCAGGCCTAGGGGTCTCTTTTGTATCCTCCCGAGTAGCCTAGAAAGTCATTTTCTATGAAAACCTACAGAAGGTAATTGAAAGTGCCATCACATGGGATCTTCAAGGACATTTTGGTCCAGGAAAATAAACACCTGATTTATCCTGAAATCTGAAAGTCAAACTCTTCAACAGCACTGAAGACTGCAGAAATGAGGTTGGTATCAGGAGAGCTAAGATAACATATTTACTGGTTTACAGTGATCATCATTAACATGTCAGCAGTATCTGAGATGTTGTAGTATTTTTGTATACTAAATAATGCATCGTCTCCAAGATGTCTGGGTGGCAATATGTATTTCTTAAATGCCAAACACTTTGCCCCATTGCTTGTGCACTTTTAAAAAGTACTCAGAATACTTGCGACTTAAAAAGAGTGCAGCTAGGAAATGAATCAGTAAATTGGAAAGAGGAAGAAATAAGGTGTAGCCTCATCTACAGCCTGTTGTAGGGTAAAAGAAGTGGAGATGTTAATCACTTACTGTCACTTCAAAAAGGTTTTTTTTGTATTTTTAATATGCAAATATTGAATGTGGTGTATTAGAGCATGACAGCCATAACTAGAGCTCTTTCAGTCAAGATTAAACAGGTGCACAGTCTTTCTTTAGCAAGGTCTGACAGCTGGAACAGCTGTGAGCCTTGCCTTCTCAAGATGTGATTAAAGCATATTGTGGGGGGTTTTATTTTCTGATTTGAACCTTCACCCTCCCCACTACAGCACCCCCACCTCAAAGATCTCTTTAGTCTTTCTAGTGGATACTGTCCTAGCAATCCAGAAGGCACAGGAAAGAGGATTGTGATTTATTAGCTCTGGCATCTAGGGCAAGGTTTTGACCTCAGGTGTGAAGCCGAGAAAAATATTATTTTCCTGACAGGCAACCCTCTCCGAGTGAATTAAAACTGCTGTTGTGGGGAAATGTATTAAAGCCATTTCAGCTTTTATGACAATATCAGAGGTGGTTACTTTATAAAGCATGCTGGATATGGAACCACCCCAAGGTACTTTATAATCATTGGGATGAAGGGATAAAAATTTGCCTACAGAGATGAATCACTAGGTATGTGTTATAAAACATTAATGGCTGCTTTTGGAGACGTAAATTTGGAGGTGGTCTGCAGCATCTCTGTTCTGTCCTGCAGCTTCAGTAAGTACGGTAACTTAAGCTGTCTTGCTGTTAGCGAGGATCATAATCCAGCAGCAGAACTGAGCTGGAGGAGCTTTACATCATCTTCTAATGTAAACAATATTGTAAGAGGGTAGGACAGCCCCACAGGATTTTCATTGAGCAATGATTGATGTGAAAAGGGATGGAATTGCAGTGATTCTGCATCCGTCACAGCTCTCGCTTGGCTCTAAAACTGACCCTGTTAGCACAGTCTGACTTGGATCATTTGTCTCAGAAGTACCAAGGGATTTTAAAACAGCTGTGGATTCAACCATTTCGAATAGGAACATATTTTTGGTTTGTGGTAAGAACAACACACACCGTATGCATTTCAGAATCTGGGCCTCTAAATTCCTGGCTTGTTTTGTCAGTGTTTTGGCTTTCCTTTCCAAACTTGCGTAAATACAGCTCCACATTTCCTCCTCCCCCTCCTTTTACATCTCTCCCCCTAAAGTCACCATTACCTTTTACGGCAGGGAAAGTATCGAAGCTCCAGAAATACCTAAGCAGAGGAAGTAGCTGTTTGTCAGCCTTTAATGGTCCCGCACCTCATGTGTTTTCTCCTAAGTGTTGGTGGTCATAGAAGCACCCACTGGTAACAGCAGGAGTATGATGTCATGGCAGAGTCTTGGGCAATAACTGTGAGCCTTGCCAGCCCAGGCCACCAATCCCGATGCATTTCTCATAATGCTAATGTAAAATGACTCTAATTTCTCCTCTCCTCTCCAGTTCTCTTCCCTTCCACTATTTTCCCCCATCTGCAGGTTCCCTTCCCCAGGGACATCTGCTCCAAGGAGTGATGAATTGAGATCTCGAGTAATTACCAGTTTGCATTGCTTGAGCCAGCCTGCAGTGTTTGCAATAAAAACACAAACACTGGAAGTCTACAAGGTAACACAGCCCCCTCACCTCAAAACTAATGATTCTCCACCACACAAATTAGAACTGTAATATTTAATCTGCTGACTCCTCTCTCATTTCTACAATTTTCAGCCGCTTTGTAACGAAGCCAATCAGTTTCCCACAATGTGCTATTATATAATTGCATATCACTGATGGCACTTGTGGCTGACTAGCAATGTGAAAGGTCATGCTAGTCCAGATTCCGCTTTGAACCTCAATTTGAGAGTGCTTTCTTCCTTCCTCAGGATCTAGTACCACGCATAGGGGCTGTTCAAGGTGTCCGTGATCCGAGGAAGAGAATGACAGCCACTCCAGTCACAGAGTGCGAGTGCAGCTATTTCCGCAACCCAGTCACATAATGGATGCGAATGTCAAGATGCCACTATCTGAAGTATGAGCACCTTGGAACACAACAAAAACTTACTGGCCATGTCAGGTTTCAGGAACGTACAAGCAGAGGTGGCAAACACACAGCAGCAACTTTCTCCCATACCCTCCTTTCCAAATGAAGAGTAATCTTTCTCCCTTCCCCCACTGTGAGCAAAGATTCAAGCATAGATCTGGTATAGGTATAAGCCATTTTACACTTAATGCAATGTGAATAAGGTTTTGGCAAGACCTCTCTTAGGAAGGAGCTTTACTCAGTATGGATTTGGGGCTCCAGAGTATACGTGAACTCAGCTGGAGAGCTGTGAATAGATCCCAGAGCCTGAAAATTCCTTCTAAGCTTTTATCTTTCCCCTCCTTGCAAACTGGTCAAAAGTTGCATCAACAACAGTATAATGTGGGAGGCTGCCCATTACTTCCCCCGATACCAGGGGGTGCTATCCACAGCTCCCAAACTTTCCTATGCTGCAGTCTATGCCTCGCAGATGGCATCCAGGATAACATTACGCTCCTGGCCTAAAGCCAACCCAACTTAGTCCTTCATCAGGCCTCATTCATAAATGCACTTATACCGCCCCCCCTCTCACTGGGGCCTCTTGCACTCCACCTCCTCTCACAGGGTCTCTTGCCCACCACACTATGCTGTGCCCCCTTCACTCCAACCTCCTCCCTTGAGCAACCCCGTAGGCCATCAGGCTTATCCGACTCGCACCTCAGTGGTGACATGCATTCTGTTGGGCCTCTCCCGCCACCTGCAGCTGGGCAGTGGCCGGCTGATTCACCGCATGGAGGGCTAACTCCGCCCTAGCCCCGCACCAGGCTTCTCATCTCCTTCAAGTTGTCCTTCAGAGGGGTGTCCCATGTGCTGTCCCACAGCCCCACTCAACCCTCATCAGGGCCCTCACTACTACCCCCTCTCTGGGGCTACACTTGTATCCCTCCCTGGGGCCTTAGTCCCCTGTGGGGGTTCAGGTGACCGCAGCTGTGCCTAGCCCCCTTATACCCAGTGCTGTGGAGGGGGTAGGGGTTACCGAGGTGCCCTGATCCACCTTTCACTGGGGAGGTGAGCGGCCCTGGTATTTGAGTGGGGCTGCCATGCCACCCGCAGTCCCACCAGGCCTCCCTATCCCAGCATGGTACAATTTTAGGTCGTGCCCAGGACCAGGAGCGTCCAAGCCATCCCCCTAACTCCTGTCCTTACCTCCAGGGTGTTCCTGAGCCGCAGCTCAGACAGCTGACATTTCTCTCACAGCAGCAAACTGCTGCTTCACCCTATATATATCCTGGGTCTCAAAATGGCCACCACAATCAAGCACCTGGCTGCTGCCTGCTCCAGCCATTAAAGTGGCAAGCACTCAAAGGTGCACTGCCACGCTGTTGTATTTGTTCCTACCTCTCAGATGTCTCTGCCACTTTTGGAGTAACCAAAATTCCTTTGTGTTTGAGGATGGCTGTTTGGTGTCTGTCAAGCTGGTTATTAAGACCATCCATCTTAGTAGAGGAATGGACTTGATGACACCAAAAGTCCCTTTCAGCCCTACATTCCTATCGCTGCCTCTGCCACCACTGCCCCACCTACGCGAGAATGACCTAGCCTCCTACTCCTAAAGCTCTTCTCTGCCGGTTACAATTAAGCGCAGACGTACAGGGGTTCCCATATTGCTATTGCCCAGAGCTGAGCAGCAGACCAGTCACCAGAGCCCTTTCTTTCACCATCAGTAGAATCTATTTGTTTCTTCTCACAGGAGTGTGCAGTGCTGTACTTGGCACTGTAACAATATTATTCTACATGCAGTGAAGCTCCTCTTTCAGAGGCTGCTTATATTCAGCGTTAATACATTTTAGAATGATGTGGCTTAGAAACAAAGAGCCTGACATGGAAGAAGCTGAAAGATAGCCCTCCCAAGATGATACAGTTTTTAATTTATTGTATTTGGCCCCTAGACTCCATGATGATTGGTACATGAGAAATATACCAGGCCTGATTGCTACTTTAGCAACACTGTGAAAATAATCACTTTCTCCCACATTGCTGGTGCCTGGGCATTTTATCAGTAAGGGACTCCGAATTTTGATTAACAACCGATAGCCCGTGCCAACTTAATGCTCAGCCAGGAGGGGAAATTTAGAATGCAAATATCATATCACAATGTGACAGACCCGATTCCGATCGAGCATTCATAACTCCCTTCGCCTCTGGTGGGAATCACAGTGCTAAATACCACCGTTAGGAAGGGCCACATAGTTTAAGGAAGCTTCTCTCAGAAACACAGTGCCCAAAGGGCACTTTCACACATGCTCCGGGGAGGAGGCAATGTTTTAGAGTGGCTCTCCAAGCTGCTCTAATTAAAGCACCACCACATCTTGTGTATCAGTGTCCCTAAGCTTAAAAAATGGCTTGTTTTGTTCAATACAGGCAACCCTTGCCATTCACAGGGGATACGTTCCTGTGATCCCTGCGAATGGTGAAATCTGTGAATAGGGCACTGTATTCATGGGGAGGGCACGGCTCCAGCAGTGGTGGCAGGAGCGTGGCGGCGGCAAGCGCGGAGCTCCCAAGGAGCTCTGGTAAGTGTTTAAACTGTATTTAAAATGCAGGTTCGGCATTCGTGAATATTTGAACCTGTGAATACCGAGGGTTTCCTGTATTTTCATTACCACTACGGAAGATAGGATAGATTGCATCGTTAGCTGTTTGCAGATGACACCAAGCTGGGGGGGGTGTAGCAGGTAACACTGGAGGGTAGGGCTAGGATTCAGAGTCACTTAGACAAATTGAAGAATTGGGCCAAAGAAACCTCATGAGGTTCAACAAGGACAAGTGCAAAGTCCTGCACTTAGGATGGCAGAATCCCATGCTTTGTTAAAACCTGAAGACAGACTGGCTAAGTAGCAGCTCTGCAGAAAAGGACCTGGGGGTTACAGTAGACAATAAGATGGATACGAGTCAGTAGCGTGCCCTTGTTGCCAAGAAAGCCAATGGCATACTGGACTGCGTTAGTAGGAACATTGCCAGCAGTTTGAGGGAAATAATTATTCCGCTGGTAAAGCCACATCTGGAGTACTGTGCCCAGTTTTGGGCCGCCAACTATAGAAAGGATGTGGATAAGTTGGAGAGTCCAGCAGAAAGCAGTGAAAGTGGTTCAGGGGCTGGAGCACATGACTTCTAAGGCAAGGCTGAGGGAACTGGGTTTATTTAGTCTGCAGAAGAGAAGACTGAGGGGGGTTTGATAGACACCTTTAACTATCTGAAGTGTGGTTCCAAGAGGATGGAGGTAGGCTGTTCTCAGTGGTGGCAGATGACAGAACAAGGAGCAATGGTCTCAAGTTGCAACAAGGGAGGTTTAATTTTAAGGCCCGGCTTGACAAAGCCCTGGCTGGAATGATCTAGTTGGGGGTGGTTCTGCTTTGAGCAGAGGGTTGGACTAGATGACATCCTGAGGCCCCTTCAAACCCTAGTTTTCTATCATTCTAGGGACTAAAGTTCATTCAACAAGTTTTAGTTCAAGCGCCCCGTCGCCATTGTTGTGTGGGGACACTGATACACAAGACACAGGAGGCTGCTAGAACTCACACTAATTGCCACGCTCCGGCAGACTCGATTAATCGTGTCTTCTCTGACGCACTGGAATTCCAGTGTCAGAGTAGCCTCTGTGCTCCTGCATAGGCGCATATACAAAGAACTCAGTATCCAACTTAGAGTTACATTATTTAAATTCCCATTACTCCCTCAAAGTGGAAGAAGGTTTTGGCCCTATGATGGCACTGTTACTTTTGGCAAGGGTGGTTTAAAATTTACCTGGCAGCAGCTTGACCAGGAAGAGGGAGGTTTATCATCCTGTGTAGTTCCACAGATCTCAACATGGAATTAAACCACTCATTCCATAGCTGGAGAATAATTTTCTAATTATTTAATAAAGGATATTCTTCTTCCACAGACTGCTTTCCATTGTGCTTTATTTTTTTAGATTTTACTGTATGTCGATGTGTCACAGGATCTCTGAACCACACCTGTATAGCTATCATAATTTGGCCATTTCACCAACATGTCCTATTGTGTGTTAGGTGCCCCTTCATTTGTAAATCTTATCTGGTACCTGTCTAAGCAGGTTACTGCATAAGCACCAGTGCTGAAAAAGTCTAACATATGCAAGTAACTCTGGTGAATTGCTTCAAGTCAGATTTCCTGGGCAGTTGTAGGCAGAAGTGGTAGAAGTCAGGGAGAAATTTGGTACCAGCACTCAGCATCCAAATTCTTTTCTGTGAGGGCTCTCCAGTGCTTCTCTGCTCTCTTCTTGTGCTCTCAATAGGTCTCTGGGCAGTAGTTACTGGGTCTCTTCCCCATACCTTCAAGACCTTTTCTCACTGTGTTTAGGGGCACCAGTTTACTTGCTTCTGATTTTTTAATTTTGCAGGTTTTTTAGCCTACAAAATCAACCCATTAGTATTTTTTTTTTTTTAGCATAAACAGTGAGATCTGAGAAGCTCCAGCAGGTCTCAAGACCTCAAGCAGAATGGGGCCACAGTAGGAAGGTGAGGGAAGGAGCCACAGAGAGAGAGGTGCCTCTTGCGACCAATGCTTGACCATCACTATTCAGAATGAAATCTGGAGGACAGGACTCCATTGGTTCAGAATCAAGACTATCCCTGGGATTTAGGGACATTATATCTATAAATCCAGCTCTGAAGTAGGGTTTTGCAAATACAAACCAAAACCAACCATGACACAAATAAGGTTCTGATAAGAAAGTCCTGGAAATCAAAGGATTTTTGGGGCTATATCTTTTATTAGACAAACTGCATGACTGGGATAAAGTGAGACAAGCTTTTGAATGAAAGGCATCAGGTCACAAATAAAACTATTTTGTTGGGGGAAAGGTAGTGTAATAGAAGTGGATCATGTTGCCACTGAAGGACAGAAGTGAAATTCTTTTAGTGGGAATCAGCTTCAAAGCTTATTTTAAAATGCCTTTTATTTTTTTCCTCAGGGTAGAGTTGACCTAAATAGTAGCTTGAAACCTTATGATATCCAGTTTGTTCAATAGCAACACCAATTCTTTTGGCCCTATTTTGCATTGTCAAACTGAAAGCAGGGCAGCTTCCCATTTGTTAACTGTTTATTTATTGCAATTAAACTTCAATAATATTTAGTGATTTAAGTTTCTTTGTAATTAGATGTAGGGATTAGATTCATTTCCTCTAGCAATGAGATTTCCCTTAACAATTGCTTTATCATCTTTATTATAATTTGGCTCCCATTCATTATCAAAATCGCACTGTGCTACTTTTCAGCAGTGTGACAAATAGCAGCAGCCTCACAAATGCCAATTTTAAAGGGTGACTAAGCCCTCACCCACACTTTTAAATTGGGACAGTTGACATACAGGTTTTACATGAACTGATCTAAAGCTTTACAACCACCCCCACTTTGTTCCCTTTTTTCAAAGAACAGTTACAATTTCAAATGGTATTTGCTCTTTTCCAGTATCTGCCTCCACTCTGGAGTGAAAGTCACAGCCTGGGGGTGGGCCGCTGGTGATTTTATCACCAGGATTAAATTAAGAGCACTTCACAGCAACTAACCCAGGACACCATGGGTAAAAGTACTGGTTTTTCTTTCTCTGGTTCCTCTTGAAGGGCCAAACTCTAGCACCCTTACTCAAGCCAAAGCGTGCAGTAGTCTATGAATTGTCCCCCTGATCACACTGAGGCCACTTACAGTGCAGACTGCTACTCTTCAAGAGCAGGGGTGCTAGAAGCAGACCCCCAAAGTCTGGCAAAAGAAGACAAATCCATGAGTAGTCAGGGAGGAAAATGAAGTCCCTTCTGGACACAACTAGGAGAAAGAGCCAGCAATTGTTAAAGTCCAGGAAGTTGAAGGCTCTTCTCCTCCAAAAGTGAGGCCTGTCTGTCCCATAAGAGGATGTTACTTTCTCCCCGCCTGCTTCTCATACTGTCCTGCCTTGTACTGCTCTGCTGAAGCAACTTTCTTCACAATAGTTGTGGTTCAACTCTGCCACCTTCTCATTTCAGATATGCTTAAGCAAAGGGAGGGGGGAAAGGCAGTGCCAGTGTGAAAGGCTTGTTCTTGGATAAAACACAACACTGGGAGTCCAGAGACCAGACTCTTTATTGTGCAATCGATTTATTGTGGGACCTTGTATGAGGTGCTCTCCAAGAACCCCTGTCTTCCTCCGAGACTGGGAAAAGATTTCCCTCTCTCAGAATGACTGTGTTCAAACTATGTTACTTAATATATATGCATATTTTAACTTTTATTTTCAGCTACTTCTATTGTTGGTCTCTTCCATACACAAAGAACAACCACATAATTTAAAATAAAGGCCAAGTGGATTGAAAACAAAGGAAAATAACATAAAGAACAGGAGTAGCATCTTCATAAGAGAGAGTCTGTGGGTGTGTGCATGTGTCTGCCTTGCTGCTTCGGAGGATGAATCTGAACTGAACGCAAAATGGCAGCTGCCTTCAGTGGACCAGATTTCAAATGCTTCAGTACATGCTTAAGTGTGGAGCTTCTTAGCTGAACAGTGCTAGTAGGACAACAAATATGATATTACTTTTCTACTCAGAATTTCTCACATCTTCTGCTATACTGTGCTCAGAATGGCCTGTGGGATGCATATTATTCAGCCACTCAGGAATTTACAATAACCCCTATTACACAGTATTTTAGAAATCTTCTCAATTGTTTGCTAGAAAGTTAAACTCCACAGCCAAAACAGTTAGCTGAACAATTACCAGGTGTACGCTTCTATAAAGGCACATGTCTAAAGAAGAAAATCATTCTTTGGAGATGATAACCTTCTGTGATTGGCTTAAGGTATGTCAACACTGTAGTCAAAGGTATAGATGAAGATCATGTTGAGCGACTTGAACTAGCTTTAAGCTATGGATTTTGTAGAAACAGTATTGTCCATTATAATAATATTTTAATTGAAAATTCTCATTTTTTTTTTCACTGATTGTTCTTTGAGCAAGGAAAAACAATCCCATAATTTAAAATAAAAGTCAACTGGACTGAAAGTAGAGGAAAACATCATAAGAAAGAACAAAAAAGTAAGAGAGCAGTGTACGTGTGTGCCTCCGTCTGTCTGCCTTCCCCTCCAATAGACTGACTCTAAACTGAACACAAAAATGGCAGTCGACTGCAAAAGTTTCTTACTGATTTAAAGGCGATTTAAAGATGCAAGACAGCTAACAAAACTAAAACAGTATTTTTACTACCTGCACTGTAGAAAAGTCCAAGACAAACAAGACCACCCCCTCAAAAACATTTATCTAACTCTGTCTGACATCTCTAAGGTTACCACTGACGCAGAGTGGGATAAAGGAGCTCTGATGTTAGTTTTCAGTGGGTAGCCTGACACACTAGTAAGATGTGTTAAGAAATAAATAGTAACAAGCATATTTGATGGTATTCCAGATTAAGGGGAATGACGACTTTCACCAATGAAGAACTAGAACAGTATTGTACAGAAATGACTAGAGCCCACTGAAATATAGGCAGCGCTCCTATTTTCTGCTTCTCCAGCTACACATATTGATACTGATGTGTACCAATCTAGCATACATTTTGCTACCTCTACAATATACCCCACACTAATTATTTTGTAAATATTGATAAATGACCAATCAGAAGAAGGATGTAGCTGCCATAAACACTTGATGAAAAGATTCAAAACACAAAAATAGATGACAGCCCCTTAGTTAAAGCAGTGCTAATGGACCCCTGCCCCCAGGTACATGTTTGTGTATTTAGATGGTATGGAAGTGGGTGTGGAATTAAGACAGGATGCATGTCCAAGTCTTATTGCCCCTCCTTTGCCAGGGGGAGGAGGAGAAAGATATTTTTGTTTAATTTCCTCAGACCTTTCTGATGTATATTTTGGCAAACCTATCCCCTCTCTGTCGCTAGTCTCTCGCCACAGAGATGACTGCTGTCTTTTCCTCTTTCTTCTTTATAATTCTGCCTCATTGCTACAGCCTTTCAAATCACATCTCTCTTTCTGTGATCAACCAGAGGTTCCTCTTTTCCTCTGACAATCTTACCCCATCGTTGTGTCCTGGATGAGATGACCAGCAGTAGGAATGTTTCCTAACCTCTTCCTCCAATTTGTGCCAGATTATCCCTTTCTCTTCCCACCACTGTAACCTGCCAAATCTCCACACACCTTGCAATCCTATCCCAGTGCTGATGCCCACATTTTTTAAACTGAGTTTTTATCATGAATATTGCCCACTTCACTGCCCCTACCTCCCCCGCCTCACAATTTCTCCCTCTCCCCCCCACTATTATTACTACCTTAAATGTGGTCTGTTGTATCCTCCTTTGGCTGAACTCTCTCCCTGTGACTTGCCAATTTGTCCCTCCCTGGCAGTCTTAGCATATCGTCATACCTTTCAAAAGTAAGATTGTTCCCTTCTCCTCTCTTCACAACAGTTGTAGTCCTGTTGAGTGTATGGCTGTCACTGCAGACATGGCCAGTGTCACTTATCTGCCAAGACAGTCATATACTTACTTGCCCCTGCTCTCACCCATACATTCACACTAGCTAAAATGCCACTCGAACAGAGCTGCAGGCTTTGAGATGGAAGAAGGAAGGAATCTATTTCTGCTCCTACATATTGGTGGTTACCAACTAGGCTTTTGAGCAGAAACCCAAGATTTCCTCCAGACTTCCTCCTGCCTTTTGCTCTCACTATTTCCGCTACTGACTCAAACTCCTCTACACCTATCAATAAGAGCAGTGGAGTAGAAAACTGGGAAGAAAAGGTGGCCAGTACTGCTTTTCCCTAGATTTAGGCAACAGTGGGTGTATCTATACATGAACTTTACTGTGAAGCTGATTAATTTGCTACACAATAATCACCGTTACAAGAGCACCCATATTAGGGCACAGTAAATGAATCAACTCCACTATAGGTGTACTGTCCTACAATGGAGTAGTTACGTATGCCAAAACACACGTCAGTGACCGGGGCTGGCTGGGGCATGAGGGTGCTACAGTACGGGGGCTACCTGCTAGCTAGCCCTCCACTGAAGCACCTTTGTGCCCCAGCCAGCCCCTCTGCAGCACACTGAGCCAGGGCAAAGCAGCCCCTGGCTGACCCCCCAGAATCCCTGCCAGCGGCAGCTAATCTAGCCCAGCTCAACATGCTGTGGTCCCAGGCACACAAGTAAACACTGGATATGGGAGCAATAAACCCCGGCACGAACTGTACCAGAGTTTATTGCTACGTGCCAATTGCACATGTAGATACTCCCAGTGAGGTCTACTCCTAGGGACAACCATAAAGAAGAAAAAAATCAGAGGGATACAAAGAAATCTTGGGAGAGAAATTCCTGCAGAAGAGATTAGTTGATTGTACGAAGGTGGTTTACAGAGGCAGTGAGAAAGGAAAGAGATCCAGGGAGAAAGAAATCAATGCAGAGATAAAATTAGGAAGGAATATATTGAGGCTGATACAGAGAACTGGGAATCCAGTCCCTGGGTTCCATATGTACTGCTGCCACCGACTTGCTGTGTAGTTTTGGGACAGCCAGGCCACCTCCTACAGCCTCAGTTTCTTCCTCCGTAAAAATGGACAGGTCTCTTGAGGAGCTTCTTTGAACTTCACAGTTACGTGAGCTCTGGCACATGGTACAACTTTTCTGACCAGAGATGGTATCTTATAACATCTTGCATTGCCAAGAAAGGAGTACTTGGGTTAGCCTTGAGACTTTAAGACAGCCTAGCTACTTTATTCAAAGTTCTCCGTTCTTTTCTACCAACTTATTTAATTAATTTGCAAACTGCATTTAGTAAGTAGACCTGCTTTGCATTTACTTTCTGGGCCAACATAAGATGTGTAGTAAAAAAAAAAAAAATAGTTCTCCTACAATCCAGATCATTTATAACTCCTTGGAGCAGGGAGATTGTATTTTAAATGTGGTCAATGGCTGAAAACATATAGTTGGCTCAGAAGAGAAGTAAATAAAATTAGGATGTATATAAATCTGCTTCAGGATAGGCATTCATCTTTTAAGACCAAGGCTGTCATCATAGTTAATGGACAGTTTTGCTTTGGTCCTTAATGCTGCTGGAACCATGCAGCTTCCAGGGCAGATATGCTCCTCTCCCACTCAGAGAAGAATCTGGAAAGAAGACTATGAACCCAGAGTCTTGGGAGCCTGTTTCACCACACTTTCTATGAGACAGTCATTTCCCCAGCCATATTCCCACCCACTGGTGATCTCACTGGAGCTGGCATACTGGAACTCTTACCACCTCAGAAGAAGCATCCTCATGCATTAAAAAACAAGCCAAACCCACCACTTCGATAAACAATTCTGGCCAGGGTAACACAAAGGCTCCATCCCAATAGCTCTGGTGAGGGGTCTGAAATCAAATCTGCTGCTACTCCACACCTCCCTGAAGTGCATTAAGGACTTACCCAAGCCCTCCAAGCTGCCAGCACATGAAATTGGCCAGCAGCAATCCCATAACTTCCTGTTCCTGACTTCTCACCTTTCTGCACCTCACTTCCTATCTCTACAGTTAAGCAAGGACAAGAGAAATAATTTGTAGGCTGGTTGCTAGAACAGGTTTGAGGAACAGTAAGCACAATGTGAACAGCCTTTAATGCAGGCTGCAAGATACAGTTGGGGAAGAAAGAAAGGGTTAGATTGATTTCTGAAACTGAAGCAGAGTTGATCCTAATTAGAGGTGTAGATATACCCAAAAGGGGTTCCTGTTCAATGGTGCAAGCTTTTGTCCTACTAGCAGTTCTTAGAGTTGAGATGCAAGATAATCCTTCCGTTGGCATCACTCCCAGCCTCCGCTGGAATAACCAGGTAGCAACCGTTTAAGTGCTACAGATTGCCTGTAGCAATTGTGCAGATCACTCTTGTCTTTAAACAGGAGCTTTGCAGTATTATTGCTGAGTACTACAGCTTTTGCTGGTTTTGTTGCAATAAGATTAAGTAATTTTAATTGCTGGTTGACCTGCTTGCTTGGTAAGTGGCATCGCTAGCCATGGTTCTCTATTAGCTTGCACCATATAGCAGTATAACTCTATTGACTTTAATAAAGTTGCTGTTGATTTACACCAGAGTAATTGAGCAAACTCTTTTTTTGTCCTTATTACCTTTGTTGGTCATGTAACTTCCCAGAGCCTGAGGATTCTTTTATAGCTGAGGATAGCCTTCTCTGACCTCTGAAGAAATTTCAATGCTCAGAGCATCACCTTTCCACTTTAATGCATTTATTTATTGCCTTTTTGGCGTGCTTCTCTGCAGTGTCTTTAATCAGCATCCCTTTCTGGATCTCAGCTGTTTTTCATTTGGCCAGGATCTTTTATCATCTTTGGAAGTATGTTAAGTTCTCACCAACTGGTGTTAGTTTTTTCTCTGTGAGCTTCTTCTCTTAGAAGATTAAAACCTCATCTTTTTTTTCCCTTTGCTCTCACTATCCTATTGTCACAGACATATTTAGCTTGATGAGACTGGGGAAACCAAAGTTTTTCAGTTTCAGAAATATTCTGCTCAGCCAGACTTCAGTGATGTCATAATTGATTAATCTACTGCCAGCTTCCTCTAGATCTCCCAAGAGCGCTGCAGCTCTCATTCATCACAGAGACCAGATATTTGAAGCAACCCACCTGCATGCTGGGCCATGCCCTCAGCTGTGACACTCACTTGGATACCTGTTGTTGTGTTCTGACATAATTATTCTTACCACATGACACTCTGGGCTAATTATTTATCAGATGTAAGATTTGCTCCTGTCTTCAGGTTTCTGGTGCTGACCAGCTCCCCATGCTTTCTACCACCTCACCAGACCTTTCTAATACATTTCTTAGCTGAAATTGACACTTTCCCGTAAGTCCTACTGCCTTTTCTTTCTAACCACAAAAGAAAACAGGGGAGAATGAGACTATGAACAGTGTTGTCCCTTTGACTGAGTTTTTTAAAAGAGCTTTTTAAAAAAGGGACAGTACTTTACAGTAAAGATTTTAATAGCTAACACAATGTTCATATTTTATATTCACATTTTAATTTTACAAAGTTAAGTTCAAAAGGAATGAGCCAATGGTGCAAGCTATAAAAGCATGTAAAAATAAAAGCATGTAAAAAATAAAAGATGTAAACAAGCCAATAAAGCTCATTTGTTTTCCTCATTTATTTACCTGATCTATAGTAAAGCATATTATAGGGCAGGTTCCTCTTGTGTGAATTCTATTCTTCTGCAAAAATAGGAATTTGTCATACTTGTCTAGGCCAATTTAATCCATTGTCTTTTCTCTATCAGTGGCTAGCACTGGAAGTTTCAAAGGAAGGACTGAGCCTTGATTGCATCAAACAGGCAAATTTTTCCTGATTCCTGCGCTGATTGATCATCTCACATCCTGAAATATAAAGCTTGCCTACATGTTTAATTTTATGTTACCTTCTGTAATTGCAGATGCAGTTCTTATCACTATCTGGTTGTAGCCTTTCTGCACTGTTTTTTTGACATGCATTACCAGAATATCATAGGAGCTCTTTTGGCCTACCCTGTGGTCATAGATGGTCAGCTCTATAGGCCTCTGTTTTTTTAACATAATTGTTGTCTGTTGGCCAAAGTCTTCTAACTCTTCCTGGCTCCGGTGGATTAGGATTCAGTTTGCCTTTAATTTTCTTTTGTTCTTGTGCAGCATGAAGATCTCGGGTTCTGCTCTGAATGCGTGTTGGAGGCTCTCAGCAATGCATGGAACGATTGGGAAAGGCAGAAAACAAAAGCACTTTGAATTCATCTTTCAGCAGTGTTGTGGTGTGTGCAGATGAGGTTTCAATTGAAGTTGTATCAAGAATCAAAGTGATTTTAGATGCCATTACTCCAGAAGAGAAACACATGCTGCAGCAAGTGCAGGGTCTGAAATAATAGGCACCAGGGAGAAATACCAGCATGTGAGTGGGTGGATACTGTTAAGCCCACACAACCCAACCCTGAAGGGTACTAAGCTCTTGCAACTCTTACTGACTTCAAAAAGCACCTAGGGATGCTTATCACCTTTCAGGATTTGGCCCTGAGACTTTTAGTTGATGAAAAGGTCTCTGCTGATTGAGTGAAGATTAAAAGGTTTCTAAGAACAGGGAAGCGATTTTCTTGGATTCAGGCAGCAGGCAGCATGGTTCAGGGTTCGTAACAGTAGTAGCTGTTCCCCTGGAAATGGAGGTCATGACTTCTGGTATTGGGAATACATTGCTGATTTTGGCTTTGCTATAGAGAAACAGTGTGGAACTTGGGGAATAAAAAAATATGCTGTCAGCATTGCTAGCAGATAACAGCGGTGTACATGGCTCTCTGCAGCCACACAGGGAAACAAATCTCTTAATTCAGGTCACTTTGTATTTCTGACTCTTTTCAACAAACAGCAGATTGTACAAAGAAAACAATCCCATTTGAGTTTAAGTGAAAGCGACTCTTAATTTCCACACAGCATGGAAGAGTTACCACATGATCCTTTCCAGGGATACAAAATGACCACTAACAAAAAAGCACTTCAGTGTTCATGAATCTTACAAAAGATGAACCTTGACCACCAAATCCATCTTAATATTAAAGACACTAAACAGAATATTTAAAGACACTAAACAGAAGTGTACTACCTAAGGGTATTATTTTCAGTATTTCTAACCATGTCTGCAGCACACCTGCTCACTGGTCATTTCAAACTAGTGCCTGCACTGTTGTTGTTGGCTACATACCAACAGCCAGCAAAGCAAAATTTATTCACTTAAGTTCAAACTTACTGTTTTCCTGTCAGGTTCCCCATGATGTATTACTTCAGTGCATCCTATCACCTCTTGCATTTCTTTGTGGAGAAATATAATTAATTGGGAGTCACTACTAAACACTGGAGGTTCAAAACTGCTTAATATGTTTATGCAAAACATTAAAAAAAAAACCCTTCCCTTTTAATTTCCAGGCTGAAAGGGTGATAAGGGTTAAGCAAAACATCTCTTATGCCAGGAACTCCCCAAACCACCAGGTCTGGAAGGAAGAAAGAGATGAAGCAGACAACTAGATTACTCAGCCAAGTCCACATGAATCAGGATCCTGCTGATACAAAGGCTTTGACTGGCTGTTGGGAGTGGTGGGAAGGAATGAGCGTCCCCTGTCATGTACAAACAACCCTCAGGCCTCAGAACAATAAAAATGCGATAAAGGAGAGAGAGGATGACTTTCAGGGAAAAAATAATGCTAGCTTGCCTCTGATGCTGCTAAGGGAAAGTGCAATAGATTGTATTTAGGGGCTATGAAAGCACAATGCTCATCAACTGCAATAAGCATGCACCACGCTGAATATGTAGCCCAGCAGTATAGTCTTGAATTTAAATCTCTATAAAAATGGCTGTTCTGTGGCAGGTTTGAGACACAGCACGAGACCACTTAGGGTCCCTTCCAGCCCTACTTTTTATGATCCTGTGATCAAAATCATGTCATGTGTTGCACTGCCAAGCCCAGGATGGCTAGGTTTAACGTCAGGAGTCTGGAATTGGGGACGGTTCTTTTAAATTCTTCCCTTTGTGCTAGGTCTCAGTAACCTGCAGCAAATTCCTCCAGGTGCCACCGTGCGCATGCTGCAGTGTTCCCGGGGGGTACGTGCATGCACACTCATTGCACAAGGAGCAGCAACATCTGCCCTTCTCACAAGCACTCCTTACTGGAGAACGTCCAGCTGACAGAGCTACTACACACAGCATTCAAGGGCAGGCCTCCGAGTAGTGATTTTCTTTGCATCCCGCATGGCTGTCAGGGCATGAAGAAGACAGAAACATATTTTCAAATGATCCTCTAATTCCCTTACACATGTTACATACCTGAGAGCTCATAACTCTCTGTCAGTTAAATGAGTATTTTGGTACTCATCCCAGTTCTGAAAGTGAGTATTGTTTACTCCACAGGCTAACAATGGTTCCTGAGGTAACATCATCTACTGTATAAATCTTCTTTCATCCATGGCTGATTACCGAGAGACCTAAGAGGCTACACAGAGTCATGAAAAGATGGATTAGGTCACTAATGCCATTGCCTTGCCAGTGCAGGATCACTGCTTACAGTATATTCATTGCAGTGTTTGTTTGCAACCCGTTTTAATGCCGCTGTTGTAAATATGACAGGTGTTTGTTGTCAATCCTCAAGGAATTCTCACTGGAGATAAATAGAGAGTAGAGGAAGTTACATATAGATAAACGGAAAAAAAATGAAAACGCTCAAACTTAAAAATGTTTTTACTTCCCAACAAACTACAGTTTTGCATCATCATTAACAACCAGTAAACTGAGAGATATCTGTTTAAAACAGAGAGAGAAAACCACTTTGGTTTATGATTTCAAAGAGATGTGAAGGATTTTAGTTGCTGTGAGTGTAATAGGAGTCCCACAGCTGAAATTCCATGGAAGGCCTTGCTACAAGCTCTAGTTAGCTCTTTGAAGTCAATGGCACCTTTGCTATTATAATCTTTCCAAGATCCAGTTTGGCCCTTATATTATTGAAGGGGCATCTCATTTGTCCTATTCAGGTTCTTGCACTGTGCCAGTCACCAAAATGTTGGAACGCCCGCCACAGTGAGTTCATGCCTGTGTTTACCATTCTTTCTCTTTTTAGATTGTTTGTGTTTTCTATTAATGTGCCCTTCAGTATCCAGTATTTCTTCCTCATCATGGATGTTACACGTTTTAAACAAGTAACGTCTTGTTTTTTTTTAAATTAACTTAACAGATTGAATTCTAAGTCTCTGGCTACAAAGCATTTTCTGTCTATTTTTTTAAGCGTTCATTGCAGACTGTGGACACCAGAACTATATGCAATATTACAGTATCAGTCCAACCAATGCTAGATACAGAGGCAGAAGTCACTGCTGCTTATGAGTTTCTGCATCCAAGGACTGCTTATGTCATGTCTGCTGTAGCATTGCACTAGGAGTTCAGGTGAATGGTTTGCCTGCTGTGATCCCTTAAGTCTTTTCAGAATCGCTGCTTCCAGGAGCCAGTGCCCCATTCTATAATTATGACCTAGGAGTACATTCCTTGTTCCCAGATGTGTGACTTTGCCTTTGGTTCTGTTAAAGTGCATCATTCTGAATGGGTCCATCTTATCAAGCGATCCAGACTGCTCTGTTCTTGTGCTTATCTACCACCCTATCAATCTTTCTGCCATCCACAAATGTTTTCAGTGGGGTTTTTTTTATTATTTCCCTGCAGATCACTGATTAAAAATGTTGAATAATATCAGCTCTAATCGTAGGCAGCAGAAGGTCAGGGCTAAGGGGCTTAGGCTCCCAATACAGTAGCCCAGGCGCGGACTCTGGATGGCTGCAGCGGAGGTGAGGGAGCGGCATGCACGGACAGAGCCCTTGCAGGTGGCTGGTAACTCAGCCTGGCCTGGCCATGTGTGGAGCAGCACCCAGCTGAGCAGGTAAATGTGTGGACCGGAATGGGTGTTGGGGAGGGAAGGGGCATGGGGGGACGCAGATTGAAGCGGGGGAAGGGGTGAATGGGGCCTTGGGGTGGGTTGTAGGATGCTTACTGCCTGGGCAACTTGTCCAGGGGTGCAGGTGGGCTTCCACCACTGCCTGCCCCCCCCCCGGGGAAGGCACAGGTATATGTGCCCCCTGATCTGTCCTTTGTGTGGGGAAGAGGCGGCTGCTGCTGCAGGCTGCACTCCACACCCTACTGCAGGTGCTCTAGCAGCCACACAACACCACGTATGTCATTCTTAACACAAAACTGGGAAAGAATAGGTTAAAGAATAAGATAAATTAGTTTTATTAAAGTCAACAGAACTGATTAAAATTATCCTAAAACACATAAGGAACTAATCTTCAGTAATCAGCACCATTATCTTGAGGAACTAGTAGAGTTTAGATGTCCGAGAAGGTGTCAGAGGATTAGAGTAGTGCAAACATACTACAAAAAGGGGAAATATGAGGACACAGGGAATTGTAGATCAGCTAACTATAGACCAGCTGTAGGTCAACTAACTTTGAGATCTGGAAAGGCACTGGAATACATTATTAAACAATCAATTTTCAAACACTTAAAGGCTAATGAGGTAAGAAGAAACAGCCAACATGGATCTGTCAGGAATAAATCATATCAAACCCATCTTGCTTTCTTCTTTGAAAGGGTAACTGTCCTTCTAGAGGGGTGGGGAATGGCATACCTTGACTTTTGTAAAGCTTTAGACACAGACCTATACAGTAGTCTCATAATCAACTAGGAAAATATTATAAAGATGAAATTAATAAGAGTAGGTACACAACTGTTTGGAAAATTGTCCTCAAAGAATTGTTTGCAAGATTCACAGACAAAGTTGGAAAATATTAGTAAGTGATGCGCCACAGGGATCTGTCCTGGGTCCATACTCTCCAGTGTTTTCTATGGCACTTGGATGGCATGACATTGGAAGGGGTTGCAAACACTAGGAAGGATGGGACTCTCATTCAAAATAATCTTTAGAAACTGGAGAAATAGTCTGAAATCAATAAGATAAAATTTAATGAACAGTACAAAGTTGTACATGTAGGGAGGAAAACCAAATGTACAAATACAATGAATTAAGAGTGTGATTCTGTTGTTCAAAAGAAAAGGCACATACCATTCTAGGATGTATTAACAGGAATGTCAAAAGTATGACACAGAAAGTGATTGTTTTTTCCTAAGTGGGGATAAAATTTCTGCTGGAGCACTGTGTCCAGTTCTGGACACAACACTTTAAGAAACATTAAAATTGAAGTCTAGGCGATATCAACCTGAATGATAAGTGGTTTAGAAAACAAGAAGTGGGAAGGAAAAATTGAGTTTGTTTAGTCTAGCAAGAAGATAATGGAGGGGGAACATATTTTCTAACTACATAGATGTTAAAAAAATGGAACAAGGTACCTGAGGGAGTTGTGTAAACCCCATCATCAGAGGTTTAAAAACAGCATAGTGAGGGATGCTCTAGGTGCACTTGATCCTGCCTCAGAAAAGTGGGGCTACATGTCATATAGACATGGAGAACCCTACTAGGAACAGCAGCGTGAGGGCACACTCTGAAGTGGTCCATTTATTAACCATTATAGCAGGTTCTTCTGTGAAAAATAATCTGCCCCCTACATAGGGCATACAGAAACAAAGTTAATGGGCTTTGCACAGAAGCACAATCCACACCCAGCACATACTTGCTCTGGAATAGCTGCCTAGTCAGCTGTTGGCTGGGACAGGGCCTTTTTTTC
>NW_005842231.1:686370-696309 GCF_000455745.1 Alligator sinensis | reverse complement strand
TTGCCCTACATGAGATTTCGAGACTGATGTGTCAACATAACAACTACACCCTCAGTGCTTTTTGGCTCCACTGCCAAAAACTTTTCCTCTGTGCTAGATACAGAGTCCACTGTCCCCCTGCTTCTGTGCTGCACAGGTGTGGAAATAGTGCAGACTATCAGGCTTCCCAAGTGTGGGAAATGTGGTTTTCTCCAGTACACCTGTGCCAGAGCTGACACCCCGAGACATATTTCTGCTATAATTCGAGCTGTCTATGCTCTCAACACAGCTAGGTGGGTTTTGCCCATATTCATTAGGGATAAATATGAATAATCTTATCTTGCAGGGTTTTAGACCATTGATCCTTTGATCCAAGAGAAGCATCTAGAAGAGCTAAAGGAGGAGTCTGCTATGTTGCCACCAAGAAACAAGACCCTTACATAATGTGGAGAATTCTGTCCCCCTCTATGCCCAGGGACAAAGCTACAGCTCAACAGTAATACATAGATGGAAATAGTTAATACTTCTGGGTAATAGGACCAGTTATCATTCATTTCAGATATTGCAGGGATGACTGTGCAGCAATAGTCTTCCCCAAAGAAAAACTGATTTGATTGTAATTACTAAGACATACCAAATTACAGTATACTGTGAATTTATTGAAAGGAATCTCACATCTTCAGGGCACTGAGAAGAGGCCTTTGGGACAGTGAAAACCCTGCAGAAAAGGAAGGAATAATCAGCTGAGAGTCCTCCTGACTTTTACAAGCATCCTCTTCTATGGACTGGAATTTCATTTTTACTGATCCCACTTGTGGTGAACATTCAATTAAATGGATTAAACCTTGCTTCACAAAAGCCACTTCTCATCTGTTCACCTGCATTCACTCTGGACCTAAAATGATCCCTGTAGCTTTCTGCTAAGGACCCAATGAGAAATCATTTCTTTGATTTTATTTCTGTGATGTTTCCTTAATACACAAAGGAACTTTGCTCCATTCTGATTACAGTTCAGCAGCAGGTAACAAATTAACAACATGTGGAAGTCAGGGTTGGAGCCAATAATAATTTGATTCACCTGCCTTGTCAGTAAGACATCTAGTAATATTCACGGCAAAGTGCAGCTTCTCTTTACAAAGAATCTTACAGTCTTATGTGCATGCATGCAACCACCATTCAATTCCAATGATTCCATGGTACCAAAATGAGACTCCACAGCACCTCCTAGGCTGACAAGAACTTTGGCCTAGGATGACCCCATATTAGCCAATCAGGCAGCATCCCAACTCTTCTTTCACATGTGTAGATGTGATATTCACTTACTTAATATCCCTTAAAATATTAGAAATAAAATAGACTTAAATATATAGCAGATGCTCAGGTGTCTTGGAGTGGTTTAATTACTGACAAAGAACCAATATGACTCCTTTCTCCCTGACACCTTTTCATTTGCTCAGATGTAGCCTGCTGTCAATGGTCAGCAAAACAATGTAGGCAACTTCCAGATTTAAAGCTACTGTTTGTCTCTGCTCCATGTGAGTTTTATGGAGAGTTTATTCTCATTTTCATCCCTCTCATTTTCAGACTCAAATAAGTTATTTTTATGGGTTTGTATTCTCCTTTAAAAATGCAGAATAAAAAAAAATACAGCTTATTAAGTAAAGCAATACTGAAAATGATTTTGGGGAAATAAGTTACTGGTCATTCTTGGTTATTTTAGGCCAAAAAGATAATGCCACAACTCGACTGCCAATGTGTAGAGCTTTTATTCGTGGTTGATTTCTGTGAGATGAGTGTAGCCGTGGCCTTTGTGGCTTGGATTTCTGACTACTAGCATGAAGAAGTGGAGGGCTATTAGAAATGAACATTTTTCTTATGAATCAGTTAAAGAAACATTTCTGCCAAGAGAGCCCTGCACGTATGCATTGCAGCAATTGACAAGATGCTCTATAGCTTTCAGAAGCTGTTTGTTGTCTGCAGTACAAGTGGCCTAAGTGGTGGCATACCGAGAAGCAATATAAAGCAGAGAAACAACCATTCAATCTCAGGAACCATATTTTTTCTGAATAATGGAGGTAAATGCTACTTCTTTGTGACCAGCAATATAGTTATAGTCCAGGGTGCAATAGGCTTAAAGAATTCTTAATTATGAAGTATCATCCCTTTGGGAACATTTCTCTTTAACTTTCTTTACTCGGAGAAGGTCAGTTATAAGGGACAACATGTTTTCTTCACTGTGTTTCTCTCTGGTGCAAGCAATACCTCACAAGAGCATTGTAATAAACAAGTAATCGATATGAAATCTAGAAGGAGAACAAGCAGAAGGGAGCTATTTTTGTAGCAGAGTTAGGAAGGCAGTCCACTGGCAGGAGAGGGGAAATTATGTCCTGCTACCAGGAGTATTCCTATTTAGTAACCAATGCCTGCATGATGTAAAATATATAATAGGTCCTGGGAGTGGGGACTTGAATCCAAGTACTTCTGGTCCCATGACTCTTACATTCTTGACTGTCTAGTGGCCCAGCATCAACAGGAGGGATGGCAAGTACCCCCTCCCTGTCTAATCCATAGGTTCTGGGCTACAGCACTCTCCTGGGAAATAGTAAGTATCGGTCTGAATCTCCTCAGGCTCAGGAGGGGCTATGAACCAGGTTTCCCACTTCCTGGATGGGTGCTCTCTTCCCTAGACTATCATGTAAAAGACTAACACTCTCATCAGCTGTGCTCTCAAGCAAGTGTGATGCTTTACCCTGAACTCAACGCTGTTTATGTAAGTTAGGACTCTTTTGGGGGACTTCAGGCATCTCCCAGCTCAAATATGGATTGCAACAAGGGAAAGGCACTTTGCTGCTGAAACTGGATCACATCTGAGCTTGTTCAGAAGCTTTAGACTAAGCACCTAGCATCTTTTCTGGATAGAAGATGCACATAATGAATTTAGGAGCGTACACAGTTCTGCAGCCACTGGAAGTGGGTTGATCTAGATTTTTTTTGTGACTCAAGGTATGGACAGATGAACAAATGACACCAAATTAAAATGAGGGTATGAGACTTACCACTTGCCAGCTAATCTTCAGTAACAATTTTATCCTGTAAGCAGAAGCTAAACAAGGCTTCTGAATGAAAAGACTGCCAAATTATTGTGGTTTAGCTCGCATTCCCTGGGCGATACAGTGCATATATCAAATAGCATGGATCAGTTGCAAGTCTTTCCTCTCTCTCGTATCTCAGTTTAATTTGTTTGTCTGTGTGCCCGCTCTAGGACCTATGCGCCCTTTAGGACCCTAGCCAAATGAAACAATGTAAATATGGTCCTGAAAGCCATTACTCCATCTCCTAGCCTTGTGCTCAATCAAGATCCACACTATAAACTGGATTTACAGTTTTATGAATGTACTATTATATTTTATTGGACAATCTGGCTCTTTCTAGAGGAAAAGATCCATTTGCATTGGCGCTTAAACATTTTTCCTTAAACTACCACGTATCAAATACTGACTCAGTCCAAAGCCTAGTTTTCTTGGGAACAAATGCCCAGTGAAATAGTTCTATCAGACCCGCTGCTTCCCTCTGCCCATAATTCTCAACCTTGCACAAATCTGTGCCTGGATTAACTATTTTCCTGATCTGTTTTATGCAGTCCTGTTACATTTTTACTTCTGGGAGGAGGGAGTAATACTCAAAAGGAAGATTTTTAATATTCTGTCTGAATGGCTTCTCCTTTGGGTAAGAAAGGGGAAGGAAATATACAGAAATATTATTTAGTTACTTGAATGAAATCACAATGGAGTGAGTGAGATCCTCATGAAAGAGTTAAATTGTAGCTGATTTCTGCGTTTTCTAAGTAATGGTGTCCTATGCTCATGGCATGCTCAACTAGTGAGAGGATTCTGAAATTGTAATGCTTCTATCTTATTTATCGCTGGCTGAGATCCTGTTGAAGGAATTGTGTTCATGAGTGATCTGGAATTGGTTTTGACTGGAAACAACACTTCAGATTCTATTATGTTAAGTGAATTAATCTCTCTTCTTAAAAGTCAGTTATTTTTCTACCTCAGCTGAGGACTTATTGAATACTATTATTCCAAATACAAGTAATGACCTGAGCAGTAGTCATAAAAGAAAAAAAGCAGAGAAAGGGCAGCTCATCAGGCAGAAGAACTGTAAACCACAACCTTGAGTTTAAATATCTCAACAAGCAAATATTTATATACTCTCAAACACTCAGACTGTACAATCCAAAGGATACAGGCAGCCTTGGGCTTCATGGTGTTAGTGTTTGCACTTCCTTGTAAAAATTGAATGATTAATAACAGAGAGGACTAAAAGGACAGTGAAAGTAGCTGTAAAGAAAATAGGGAGGAAGAAAAGGGAATTTTTTTTCTTAATAGGATAGCTGCATTCTCATTGATACATCCCAATGCAAAGAAATGTGTGCCCAAACAGAGCATATTAAATAAACCTACACTGAAAGATATTAAAACCCAGGGAGAATGAAGGGACTTGGGTACGGGCTGGTGGGGGGAAGGGGAGGAGTGGCAAACGTCATTGTTTTTTATAGCAGAGTGGAAAGACCATGGATTTTGCTTTTACTTCGTGCTACAGATGCCCTTCAGAGACATTGTGCTTAGAAGTATGTATCTTCCATTCGGTACGCTATGGCTTATACTTTTCAAGCCATTTTGGATACAGGACAAATGAAAGGATAGGCTTGTATAACAGAGAGCCACCCAAAAAACAATGCCTGAAGTCCAGGATGTTTAGCTCCAAAAGCACAGGTCTTTCACCAGGGTTTATATCCTTTTTGGGTGTGTCTGTGGTGCTCCCAGAGAGTATCCCTGTCAAACATGTCCACTCACCTGCCTCTACACAATACACCAAACCCAGAAGTGAGGTGGTAAAGCTGCTTGTGGGGTAATGTGTCCCCTACTGCTGCTCTGGAGAACACTGAAAGCAAAGATCTTGAAAGCAGCCATGGGGGATGCCCCCAGAGTGGTGCCACTGCCTCACTTTCAGGTCTGACATGTCAAGTGGGAACTGGTGGGCTGGATATGCTCAAGACCTTGTGGGTCTAAAGGCCAGTAGCTCACACAGAATCTAATCGACTGCTGAAATCCTACCTTCCTGACCCAAAATACAGCCCCTGGTAACAAAACCAAAGCCAAATCTGCTTAGAATTCATCCTCTCTATTTTCTTGGGCAGGGGCAGGAATAGGATTCAGCTCTTCAGGGCAGTGTCTATCTGTGAAATATGTGGGACTTTAACAAAGGGAGAAATTATCCTCTTTCCTCTGTAGATGGTGAAACTTTCAGCAGAGAGAATTTTTTTTCTGCCGTAGAGAAGTGTTACTTGTTGTGCTGCAACTGGATGTCTGTAGTCTGGGATTTCCTTCCCACATTCCGTTTACTCCATTATTTGGCTGAACAGCAAACACAAAACCATCCACACTTAGGCCACTACACCAGGTGTTTCTGAAATAGAGAGAACAGCTAAACAAATGGAGACATATTCAGGCTTCCCGTAATAGCTTTGGTTATGGAAACTGTAAACTATGCTCTCCATACAGGCAGCACTCTCCAGCTTTGTGAAATTTACCTAGAGCCAGAGGAAGCATCATGTGCAGAGATGAAAACTGTGGGAGACAGAATGCCTGGGTTGAGCCATTAGTAATCTGTAATTATAGTGAATTAATTTAATTTGGGGGCATGTTGCCAGGAAGATTCAGAGTTCTTTCAGAACAAGAAGCTGTCTCCTCTCCTGTGTCAAAAGTCAGTCTGAAATGGAGCTTGAGTGATTTCCTTAGTGCCATGAACACTAACCAATGTTATTTTGTTCTTTCCAAGCATTAAGGATCAAACATCAAAACTCCAAGCATCCAAGCATCAAAACTCAACTTCAACTCAATTTCTAGATGACATATTAGTTAAGAGCCAGATGCTACCACCTCTAGTCTCCTAGGAGTACCTATAGAGCAAGGCCTTACAAAGTAAACTACTGACTTGTATGTTAACCTAGCCTATGAAGGAATTATGGACACATCCAAGCCATTTTCTGGTCAGTTTTTATTCTCCAAAAAGTAACATTCTCCAAAAAGTAACATTTTGTCAAAATATTAAGCTAAAGAGTCCTGCTGTCTACTATGAACAGGCTTCCACCAACTTCAGAGCCTATTAGAAGAACATTTCTCTTTCCTGACACTGTCTACAGTGCTGCTGCATAGAAAACACCTGATCAACTGCCAGATGAGACTGCTAATTAAACCCAGATCTCTCTCCCAAAGGTCCCATAAAGGGGCAGCCAAACTATTATTAGGATTCAGATTATGACCCTCTATTCACACTGAATGGTAGATCACTCTATGAATCCACATTGGTTTCACAGGAGTAAGGATATTAGTACCATGGTCAAGCTGACTTAGTGGCCACCAAGACTTCTGTGTTGATAAATGCATGTCAATAAATGCAAACATCAGGTGAGAACACCAACATCTTGAGACAGCAGAACTCAAATAAATCATGAATGAGCTTGCAGGTATCCATCAGTGAATCTTGGTCCTTGGGTACTGGATACCTTTTGTTTGTAGATGTGTCGGATCCCATTTGGGATCTGGACTAAAGGCTCTGTGGGCTCATCAACTACTTAGAAGAGGTTTTATAGAAGGAAGAGCTGGAAACCACTGACACGACAATGAAAATTAATAACTTATATATGGTTTTTTCTGCTTTTTGACTAACTTTCATTTTAATGGCCACAACCATTTAAAATGTCCAGTAAGGCAACTGGTTAATTAGGGCTAGATCTAATAAAGCTGTAAGCAGAACTGAAGCTTAACGCCCTGTTCAGATCCTGCCTAAACTCACTAGTCCCTTCTCTACTACATTGCAAACCTCTTTATGAGGCTTGAGTTCTGCTTCTGCACATGCCCAGAACCACCCCAGTCTGAGCAGCTTGGCAACTAGCTTTTGCCTGGGTCCAGCTGGGTTCAGAAATAGGAATTACTTTGCTTACGTCCCCTGAGGGGCCCACGCTTTACAAATAGCAGGATTAGATGCCATCACCAAACAGAGCTGTAACTGCTACTGTCTTTCAAAACACAACTGAAGGCAAATGGTGTTGCCCTAGTGGTCAGAGCACTCACCGAGGAAAATGGCATTATATTGAGACTAGGGGTTGGATCCATGCACCTGGCCCCTGCTCCTTAAAGTCACTGAATTTATAGAAAACAGTCCTCAGAGAGTGATGAGAGCTCATGACTCCCTCCTCCCAGGTGAGTGTCTCAAGCAGCAAGCTGCAGAATCTTGCTCCCCCTTCGGCAACATGCATTCATTTTTAAGGAAAAGGATAAACATGTTTGAAGGCTTCGTAGGACTAATTGTGGATTCTGCTTTGTACAGTAGCCAGCAAGTGAAATAATTGGATACGTAGAGGTGATAACCCAACATTAGACAGGATATTCCTACACCAACTCAGACTTCCAGACTTAGTCAGGCCCTTATGAGTATAGAGACCTTTGGGTGAATGCACTGCCCTGCTGGAAGACCATGCTATTGATAGACTTGTTGGCCCTTCAGTTCATGATCAGCAGTTCTTTGTCTTGGTATTGTGGTGGCATTGTAAGGGGCAAATCCCAGATGGGAGGGCAGTCACTGTGCAAGGCATCATGCAAAAATATCCAAAAATGGTCCTAGCCTCAAAAATCTCACTGCCTAAGCAAACTGAGCCCACAGCAAAGCATTTTGTCATTTTTAGTCACAGCTGTGCAGGAAGCACAGAAAGGTTTGTTTACTGTCTGTATTACCCTTAAGAGGGGTTGTGACTACAGACTCTATATTCATAGCAGACTGAAACCAACAGTTTGGTTTAAAAGTGCCCACTGTCGCTATCATCCGTAGTAATGAAAGGCTCTCTCCTAAACTTCCCCATCGCTATAATTAGGGGATTGTTCTTCACACTGCACTTTGATTTGAATGAATATGGCCAGGTTTAAGTGTTCTTCAGGACAAGATCAAAGAGCAGTTTTTGTGCTTTTTCACCAATCATGAAACTGCTTTGACACAATTCACTTCCTTTTGCAAAGCAGGAGAGTGACATCCACAAAAGGAGCTGGGGGCCCAAGTCCCACTGGAATTTCACTTTGAACTTTGAAGTTCAAAACTGCAATCCCGAAGCCTCCATTCAGTTGCCATCTTAGTACGAACTGTGCTATGAAAGTTCCCTCAATCCCTAGAAGTCTACTTCCAGGCCTGCCAGAAGTGTCCAAAAGTGAACAATAATGAGCAACTCAACACCTTTTCCCCCGAGGATCCACAACCTAGGCCTTCTTCCACCTCTACAACCCAGTCCTGTCCTGCAAGTGCTTTCAGAGGGCACCTCATGGACTGGGCTCTACACAAGAACTAACCCTAGAAGTGGTGCTGTCACCACCTCCACGTTATATCCAGTTGTGCTGACGTTGGGAGGGTGTGGAAATGTGGGGAATCCCCACATCCCCCTCTTCTGCCTGAGAGAATTTAAGCCCACAGTGCCCTAATCCCCAGCTACCGAGTGCTCTGGAGAGGGGGGTGTGCTTCTGATCGCTCCTGTGGAAGCTTTTGCACTTTGTATGGAATAATTTAATATTTATTGAGCCAGAGCATAACGGAGCAGACAAGAGTGACAGGACTTGTTTACTTTGTACCTGGGGACAGAGAGACTGGGGATCTAGTCCCTGCTCCATGGACTTGTTATCTATTAAATAGTCATCAGATTAAATATTTAAACAGGTATTATAGCAAAGAACAAGCCAGATCTCCTCCTTCTGAGGTGAGTGGCCAAACCCCTGCCTAGGCCACAGAGCCACGTTTAATGCCTTTGTTCCTCCTGGGGACACTTGTGCACTTTCACCTTTTGTTTTTAACAGTTTTTACAATAAAGTTTTAAAAAGGCAAATTCTCTCTCCCCTTCTCTCTCTCTGACTTCTTACAGTGTGTAGCCAATGACAATAACCTCCTCATCCTAGGGGGTGATTTTAACTGTACTCTCCAGGAAAGGCTTGAATGGATTGGAGCTCCATCCACACTCTACTTGACAGCTGCAGGGCACCCTACAGGCAGCAAGCCTATCTGACTGGTGGCAACACCTCCATCCTAGCACAAGACAGTATAGCTGGCAGAAGGTGAGTACCTGAGGCCTCTCCATGGCATGCCCAGATCAGCTGTATATCACTGAACACCACTTGGCTCTGCTTCACTGCAGCCATATTGTTCCATCAGGACTTGCAGATTACAGCGTGGTCTGGTGTAAGCTGGAATTTCCTGGCTTGAATCACACCCAAGCACGCTGCTGGGCACACACTTCTGGTTAGCCTTCTGCCAGGCACACGCTTCTGGGGCTGCTTCATGTACCTCTGACCCACCTGGGTCATCAACTTCCTGTCCTGGAAGCAGTGGTGGGAATTGGGGAAAGCACACATCAAAATTTTCTGCCAAGAATATACACAATTGCCACTGCAGCATGCAAGAGCTTGAGAAAGACATTGTAGAGCTTGAGGCTGCCTGACAGAAGCCAGTAATGACCATGGCCTGTATGAGAGCCTCGAGCTCCAGAAAAAGCGCTTGAGACAGCTGGAGAGGGCACAGCTCAGAGTACAAGGACACGAGGCTGCTTTCAAGAGGTCACAGAAGCTGACTTCCTGACTTGGTTCTTTTTCAACGTAGAGAAAAAATGGCAGAACAAAACTCATCGACTGCCATAAAAACCCCAGGTGCCTATACATGTGCTCCAGGATGGTGTGTTTTAATTAGAGTGGCCCTCAGGAGAAGCTGTAATTAAAATGCCCCAGTGCCTCATGTATTCAGCATCCTGCATTTCAAAATGGCCACAGAGGGTCTTTGACTAAAGCTCATTTAATAAGTTTTAGTGTAAGCGTCCCTGCCACCATTTTGAAATGGGGGGCACTGAATACATGAGATGCTGCAGAA
>NW_005842231.1:653141-686360 GCF_000455745.1 Alligator sinensis | reverse complement strand
GTCGTGATTAGAACACTCCGGCAGACTCGATTCATCGAGTCTGCTCCGATGAGTTCTAATCCCAACACGCTGGAGCACATATATGGGCATCCCCCATTGGGCCGAGTGCTCACAAATCCTGCCAAGATCCAAAAGGATACCAGTAGCTTGTACACAGAGCTATTTGCAGCTCAGCCTGCCTGCCCAGAGGCCATTCAACACCTGCATGAGGGCCTTCCCAAGATTTCCACATCTGAGGCTGACCAGCTTAAACAGGAGTTATCCTTGGCATGGTTGAGGGCCTCACCACGGAAGAGGCTCTGGCCTTGGCAATTTCTATAAGATCATCTGGCCTCTCCTCAGCCCAGACCTCCTGAATAGACATTCAGGAAAGCTTTGAAGATGAGATCCTCCTGGTTAGCTGCCAGTGAGTGGTCCTTAGGCTGTTGCCCAAGAAAGGGGATCTCAGCAACATTAAGAACTGGTGATCAGCATTGCATTGCTCCTGGGTACTGATTATAACATCTGGACCAAAGTCTTGGCTAAATGGCTCAAAATGGTCATGGGCCTCAGTCATAGGCCCTGAACAGAGCTCCCATGTACCTGGCAGAACCATACAGGACAACCTGTTTCTGCTGCTGCAGGCAGCTGGCCTGTCTTCAACAAAACCATCCTGTCCCTGGGATATCTGTAGCCTCCTGAGGGTGAATGGAGCATCATATTCCTGATTCCCAGCATGTAGGATTTCCAACAAGGCTGCCCTTGCTCTGGAATGCTCTTTGTTCCAACCATTGAGCCACTATTCCATGCATTGTGGCAGTGTCTGAAAGCCTGGCCCTCCCATCACCCACAGCCACAACCACAACCACTGCTCCCCTCCCCCCCCCCCCCCCCCCCGGCTCCCCCCCCCCCCTCCCCCCCCCCAGTTAAGGTGACAGTATATGCCAATGGGACCATTTTTGTGAATGATGAGAGCAATGTCCAGTTCCTGACTGAATATTAGCAGGCCTACTGGGGTGCCTCCTCATCCCATAACAACTGGGCCAAAAGCAATACAATCCTCCTAGCCACCTGGGCCAACATTTAGTCCCTAAACCTGCCTGGAGGCCTGTCATAGTTCTGTTGGGGCTGCAAGGCCCTGGACATTTTCCTAGGCCTACCAGCTTATCCAGTTGAGAATGGGGAAGGACTCAGTGAGTAAGCTGAGGTGCAATTACAGCAGTGGCACTGGTACATGCCCTCTCCTGCTGTGGTCAGGTTCTGGTCAGCTGTTACTCACCATCCTGGACCTGACAATGACCCTGCTCAAAAGGCTCCAGAAGTTCCTTGTGGACTTCTTCTGGAATGGTCACCACTGGCTTCAGCGGGCTGTCCTCTATTTTCCCACCAACAAAGTGGGGCAGGGAGTGCCGGATCAGTCTCATGAGCCTGCAAGACCTTCAGCTCCTCCTTTTCACTAGTGAACCTTTTCCCCAGCAATGGCTGGTCCTGCATCTGGTAGGGGACTTCAACCTCAGTTTAAGAACTTTTCCTCTTAGATTCTGATCATCTCAGCTGGGACACCCATCTACCAGAGCCTTTCCCAGGTCTGCCAGGCCTACTTCTGACTGAGACCTCAGGGCAGGCTCCTGCAATTTCCAGAGCTGCTGCAGGAGTCTCTGGTCCATAACCTGGCTTTGTAGTATGGGTCACTAAGCCTTATCTTTGGAAGCTTTGTTGTTTCCTTGGTGTGGTTCCACACCGTCAAGCTGATCCATCTCCTTGATTCAACCCAGTCTGTGTGGCTCTTGGCAAAAGCCCTGACTGCTGGGCCTGCACTCTGTCTGCTTTGTTTTGTAACTCTTGGCTGAAGTAAAAGCTGCCTTCCACACAGATGTGCTTGTTGCCCTAGAGGACCACCTCTGCATATGACAAGCTCTCCCTGATGGCACCTCACTAGGTGGACAACACCTACTGCTGCCTATTTCTCCAGCTGCAGGCAGTGCTGAGAGTGGCAGGCCTGTTACCTTGTTGTCCCTCGCTGTGCTCAGTGAGAGCAGTGGTGAGATCAACCCACTTTGAGATCCTGTCTGGGAAGGCACTGTACGCAGGGACAGTCAAAGTGCCGATGTCCTCAATGCTTGCCCTGATACAATCTGGAGGAGGTGCCTAGTGGCAACAACACCAGAACAAGTCCCACCCCAGCCTGGCACACCTTGTATGAGGTGTCTATCTCCAAGAGACCGCACAGCCTCCAGTGGCAGCTGCATGGGGCCCTGGTCATTGGCATCTTTGTCTGCCACTTAATGGCCTGGCAGCATCAGTGGCCTGCCCTTAATGTGAGGAGGAGGTAGAGAAACTATTCCAAGACTGTGTACATTTTCTGTGTACTGGGTGGGTGAGGGGAGCATGATCTGCCTGGGAAATTTACTGCTGAGCCAGGCCAAGATGGTGACCCTGAGTGACCACAGAAACCAGTTCACAGGGGCCACTCCAATTCTTCCACTTCATGGCCCAGGGCACATGTCTATTTTAGTTTGGACACTTCACCTTACAACAAAATATGGACCAATTTGTGTCATGCTGGGCTGATGAGGAGGCACTCTACAAGGTCGATGATGGATGGCCAGTCCTAAATGTGTAACCCCACAAAGGGTGTTAAGGGGAGGTGGTTTCAATCTCCTTCCCCACACAACAGAAAACAACTTTATCCAGAGAGACTAAAAGCTTCTCTAGAGCCTGGTCGTTGGGACCTACTGGGTGCATCTACATGTTCATTAGTGTGCTTTTGCTAACGCGCATTAAATTTAGTACTTCCTCTGTGAGATACTAGAAAAAGGTGCATTAGCCTATTTTAATGCACATTAGCAAAAGCACACTTTTTGTGACACGTTAATGAACATTAAAATAAGCTAATATACATTAAAACGTACATGTAGACATAGGCGATGTGTAGCGGGGTCACGGTGGGGCGTGTGCTCCCCTGAGATTGGCCCTTGCTGGCTGGGGAGTGGGGGCGCTAAGTGAAGTGTCAGTCAGTGCCCTCCCTGAGATTGGCGCTGGCCAGCACTAAGAAGCACCGGCCAGCACTGAGAGACGTGCTACTGGCACTTACAGTTTTGCCACTGGTGCTGCAATCAGCCACTGGAGGACCTCCCCGACCCCCGGTCGGCAATCGGCTGCTGATGCCCCCCCAGACTCTGTAGGCACCAGTCGCCCATGCATGTAGACACACCCACTATCCTGCAAGTGGGAAAACCTGGGTTTCAATTTCTTCTCATAGTACAGGGCAATGAACCTATCATGGGGAAGTGTTTTAATCACTGAGCTATTGAACAAAAGAAGGTGGGAAGGCTGCTCCTTCTCACACCATATTTTGAAAGAAAGGACTGACTCTTCATTCTTTATTTTTAGAAGGGCTCAGATGCTAATTTCAGAAGGTTGGGCTCTGAATCCTGTAGAAAGCAGGATACATGAGTATCACACACTAAATACATGAGTGTGTGTGTATTTATCTATATATCTATCACACACACACACACACACACACACACACACACACACACTGCACAAGGCTGAACAGGAGACTCCTAAATCCTCAGGTAGGGCAAAAGTTTAGATACATCCATCTGTGTGGCAATTCCTAATGGATATTTTAAGCAGCTCAGCTTGCTGGCTGCCATAAATCCCATTCCTGGGAGTTCAGTCCTTCCCGTGTGTTGTACAGTGAGTTTAGGACCTGAATTCAGTGCCAGGGATTCCTCTATAGTGGCAAGTGCCTCTTTGGGACTGAGCCATTAGTCCACAGGGGACTATTTTTAAATCTGTATAATTTTAAAAAATAATGTAAATTGTTCCAAGCTCTTAAGGTATTGTATCTTACAAAAATTAATTAATTTCCAGAAAAATGCAGCCTTTAATATTTTTCCAGGTGGTTGTTTGTTCTTTGAGGGAGGAACATGTTGTAGTCTCAAATGGACAATGTAGCACAGGTCACACAGCTCAACAGTCCTTGCAATGTTCTGCAGTTTGGAAGAGCTATATGGGAATCTGCATGTGCCTTACTGCAGTGATGGTAATACAAGCATTTTGCGAGAGTAAGAGATGGAATGTTGAATTTAATCAATAAGTCCCATAACCGATAACATCTAGAATACAGCAAAACCAGACCTGATATGAACTAGACAGTGGGGAAAGAATACTTCAGAAATGATAGAAGACATCCAATTAATGGAGTTTCAGTATGCAAACTATGAAAAGTTGGCATGCATAATATGCAGTTCTGTCTCTATGCATAACTGGGTGGTTTAAAGTACAAGAAATCCCATGAAACAGTGTAAAGTTTGGATTTAGAAGACCCAATATAAATATAGTACATTATGAAGGAAGATAAGTGAATTAGATACAACTGTTTAAGTCTGATTGCACAATGTGGTTCCATGATGACAATTATCATAGCTAGGCTATCTCCTATTCCACTACTGTGAAGTGCTTTCTTTTTAACCGTAAAGACAATCAACAGAGGATTGTGGGTACAAATATGCAATTATACTTACAAAGAGGAATAACAGAATGCGTTTAACAATGCTTGTTACCATATATTTTAAAATCAGAAGTTAAAATGTCGTTGACTTATGCACATTTTGCAGTCATGAAATATTTGCATATTCTGACGTCAGAGTCTACAGCTGATTTAAATGAGTTTCAGATATGGATTCAGATTCAAATACACTGAATACATTTCCATTATTATGGAGTAAGTAATGCAGTTACTGTCAGTCTTAGAAATAGAGATTGTAAGCCCAAAATAATTAGATGGAATATTCCCATTAAGTTACAGTAAAGCAGGATTTTTTTTTCACAGTACGCTTTTTATAAAGACATTTCTGAAACCTCGAAATGCAGAGCAGGGTCACATCCTGAGAGGTCTCACTCACATGGTAATACTGAATCGAGCTATCTGCAGAAGTAAGGGATACTCACAAGAGTAAGGATTTGTAGTGCTGACCCAATTCAGAAGAGCTACAGGGGCCAAAGACTCCAGCTGATGGAAACGGCTCCTGAAGGAAGCAACTGTATTGTGGAGAAGGAGTTAAAAAGGGGCCTGACCAGAGCCACCCCTTCTGGCATAGCCCTGGTCCTGGGGCTGCTTGGACAGATGTACCACTAGGAACCAAACAGGATCTCCTCTCATTTCTCTCGTGTGGCCTTGGGACAAAAACTTCACACCAGCAACATTCAGAGAAATCTCTGCAGGTTTGACTGGACTTGTCTTGGCTCTGTGCTGAATGGGTGCTTGGTTCAACCCTCTCTTTCACTCTTCCTTCCTCTTACAGTCTCTTCATTTCAGCCTCACTCCACATCTGCCCCTCTTAAGTTCTTCTCCCCTTTGCTGTCCCCCTTGCCCTTTTCCCCTTCACTTCTCTTCCCAATTAGTTTAGTTCCTCAATTCAAAACCATAAAAAAGCCATCAGGGGACTAACATGATATTTGGTGCCCTCCCAGCTGGTATGTTTGCTGTTGGAGTGTTGTACCTCTACACTTGCCATCTTGCACCACAATAGTCATTCCCCTGACTCTAGATGCTCTTCCTGCAACCTAGCACTCACGATTGATAGTTATATTGTGGTAGCAGCTAAAGGCCACAACTCGGTTTGGTTTCATGGCTAGGTGTTGTAAAACAAATGTTCTGTAGGGGCATACATACTGACACTCAACTCTCATCCTCTAGCACCACGTGCTCCTGGTCCTGAGGCTGACATCTGCAGCAGGCACAGCCTGCCTGATCAATGTAGGGCTCTGCTAAAGCCAAAAGTTCAGAAATCAGGAGTCAGACTCCCCAAACTCACGAGTTTTTTAAAAAACAGATTAAATTATATCTTGGTGCGTCTCCCGGCTTCAAATTTCCCTGTTCATCCAAATGTATGTGAGGACAATAGTGTTGCCATGTCTTAGGTGATTTCAGGGCCGGGTGAAGGAGCTTTTCTTAGGGGACCTACCCAAGACTGAGACCCCATTGTGCTCAGTATTGCTCAGACAGAGAGATGGTTCCTGCACTGAGGGATTTATAAGCCACAGGGTGAGTTTGAGGCACTGGCAATGGCACTCACCAAGCTTGGATAGGAATTGTGACAGGAGAAAGTATGGCTCTCAGTTTAGGAACTCTGTCTTGGGCAGTTTGAAGAAGCATTAGCCCTGTGACTTCACAAGCCTGAGCATGGCCAAAGGCAGCTTATTATACTGCACTCCAGACACCAGAGCTGCCTGAAAAAGGGTCTTGGGCCCCTTATTGAAGACTATGAGATAGAAGCCATCAAGACAGCAAACTGGAGCCATTGATGTAGATTCTTTTCAGCTGCTGACCCAGTGGGGCAACGTTTCATCTATGCAGGAGGCAGAAGGTAGGAAAAGCATCACTGGGAGTGGGGCTTGGAGAATCCCAGTGCAGCACATGGCAAGGAGTGAAAGACCTGCTGTTCTACACAGGGAGGTCAACCATAGCTATGTATACAGTAATAAGGAATTGCAGAGAAAAAGCAGGTGGAACTCAGCCCAAGCTAAAATGCTGACAAATGTCAGTCTTACAGAAGGGGTGAGCTCAGGCGAGTAAAAAGTGAATCTTGGGGCTTTTTATGATCGAGACTCAAATGATGCAAGACTGAATACCTTTGTGAAGCTTGGATTTGTTACTTTCCTGCCACATTATGCCCAAAGGGGTTAAATTAGAAGGCAGAGTGCCCACAACTAGATAGGACTCTGAGGAAGCATGGGCAAAACAGTGGGAGTAACTAGGATACGGGGCCCATGGGAAGTCTGCAGCACTGGTTTCAAGCCTTGGGACTCTAAACTGCAGTTCTTGTGCAAAGAGATCATACAAGATGTGCCAAGCCTGGGAGAGTCGCCTAGAAAACTGGGGGTAGAAGCAGTGACTCTCCCCAGTCCCAGTTGTCATGGAAGCAGGTGGGCCCCAGTGTTTAGCAGACTAATGTCTGCATTTTGTGGTACTGGAGGAGTTGTTAAAGAGAGAGAGCACCAAACACATTGGGAGCAAGTCTGGAACGGCAGAATCACAGTGGTATGCTGCAGAGCCCATGAATGCTGTCCCAAGGTGTCAAATCCCACTCACCCACTGACCACTGCATCCTTCAGACCGGAGCTGCTTGCCTGGAACACACTCTACGCTTGCCGCAGCCTACTTTTATAAGGCTACGAGGGCATTACACAAAAGAGAAACAATTTAACACACAGAAACACAGCAGTCACATTCGGAGCTCATTCAATCCCAACAGTAACCCAAGGAGTCCAGGGCAGTTATATGTGCGCTCATCTCTATATCCTCACATGAGTCACTAGCAGAATGTGGCCCCCACCATTCAGATCCATGGCAGGGACCCCTTCCCTCCAGCTGACAGCAGGAGTTGGGAGAGGAGTTTGCTCTCAGGTGGTTTTTGTACCTCGTGCCGGGGTTGGGCTGTAGTCTTGTGGCTGCAGACAGTGTAGCCCAGGCTGGTCAGATGAGGGACTGGGCGCTCCCTCCCCCCACTTTACCTGAAGTGATCTAGGGCCAGCCTATTTTTGTCAGTCACATTGGCCCCCGGCTGTCATGGGAATCTTCACTTTCCTGCCGCACCACAGGGACACAGACGTCTGTAGCTCTGGATCCAGGGCCAGCATGTGACGCCCACCCGGGCCTCGAAACACTGGCCAGGGCTTGACCAGCCCCTAAAAATGGTCTCCCTGGCCTGTGGCAACAGGTCCAGCCTCCTGCAGTTTCAAAGCTGTGGCCGGCCTGCTAGCTTGGGGGCAACTGGGGGCAGGTGTGAGGGGATGGCACTTTGCTCTGTGCTCCACTGCATCCGCCTGAGCTGTCCTCCCACCCTGGCTGCAGGGGCAGTGCAGGCAGCGGCAGTGGAGCGAGGCTGAGCGCCCTCTCGGCCAGCCCTGCGGCGCAGAGCCTGAGACTCTTGGTGCCAAAAGACAATCAGATCATCCAGCGCGACCTGCTTATCACAGGCCGTGCAGTTTACCCCTGCAAGGAGCCAGTGATCCATGCCTGGCTGAAGCACTTTCCCAAAGGGTGCATGGTCCTGCCGAAGGACATACCACCGCTGCTCGGCAGTGAATAACCCCCATGGACCCAGATTTATGCCCAGTTTCTCGCTTGAATTTGTCAGGCTTCAGAGCTGAGCCTTACGATGCCTTTCTCAGAGCCCTTTAGCACCTGTAGCTTTGGCAACCTCAACAAGTGAAAAATAATGAGTCCTCCACAGGCATTGATATTGGGCCCCAACTCAGGAGGCTTTCAAGAAAAAGATTACATTATGGTGCTGTCAGTTTTTGAATTTTGAATGGCCCCTGCCCTTTCCAGAGTGTGGCCTACAATTAGTTTTTCTTATAATGGGGTGGGGAAAAGCAGGAATTAGGAGAGCTCAGCAGCTCCACTTGCTCCTCCCTTCTGTGAGGACTGATGGTTGCTGAGGCAAGAGCTCTGCCTGCTCTCTAAGTAGCTCCTACACTGGGAGGCAGGCATAGGCAAGCAATGGGAGGGGGTTTGCTTGACACAGAGGTAAAACGCACTCAGGGGCAGGAACTTCTTGAGTTATCACAAAATTGCTTCCATCTCCAGCCAAAATCCTGCCACTTGTACACACTGAAATCACATCACCTCTCAAGCTTCTTCAGTGTAGTTGTGTAGTAACTGGTGTGGCCTGTGAGGCAGCAGTTTTATCAAGTCCTCTACTTTTAAGTCTGCAAACAGACATAAACATTTTTATGGTGGCTCAAAACCCAAGCACAGATGCCTTAGCTCTTTGTCACACCACTAACGCTTGAATTTGTGAGTTTGAGGGGACTCCTAATCATTGTTTATGCCATCTTTTCATGGCTGATATCTGTTTATTTACTGCAAAAGAGCGTGGGTAGCCCAGGGCTGCCTGCACTCTCCAGGCACCCTGGACAGTCGTTCCCAGGGCTTCAGGAGCCCAATCCTGAATACACAAGGAATCCCCCTTCAGGTTTCCTCTGACCTTGCTTACAGAGATGTGCCCTGGGAACCCCCTGCGGGGGAGTCCTGTGGTGCTTATGCCATGCTGCTGCACCTCGAGTTGGGGTGTGGCACCCGTGAGCACCGTTCCACAGGATCAGATCCCCATAGATGCCAATGAAATGGATCAGCTGTGCCAGGACATATCCCAGCATAGCTGACCCTGCTTCAAAAATATCTGTTTGTCCCCTATAACAGCTGGTAATTTTTAGAGAAGTCCCAGGTGCTGAAGATTATTCTCTGTGCTTTTTAAAATGAAAGCTAGTTTCTAGGTTTCGTAGTAGCAAATAAAGTTGAAACAAAAAAGAAGGCACCTTAAAAGCTCAGAAACAAACGTAAATAAGAACCACAATTTTAAGACGATCATGATTTGAAAGCCAATCTTTTTTGAGACCCAGTTCTTGATTTTTGAAGTCACTGTTGGCAGTAGTGGAATTTACATCACTGCCAGAGGAAGAAAGAACACTGGCATACCGGCATACGGTAGCTGCATAAAACAGTGCTGCCAACTGAGGTCCCAGAGAGTTTCAGCACACAGCTGTGTACTAGGCCCAGGATTTGATGTTTAGCACACATCTACCCAGGAAAAAGCTTGCGCTAACTCATCTGAGTCAGCTAGCTTCAACTGAACCCATTCGCCAATCCCTGCAGCCACAACTGAGATCATTTGAGCTAGTCAAAGTGTGGTCCTGGCCACTTCAAGCAATCTATAGGTGGTAAATTATAAACGAATCACCGGATAAAATCTAAAAACCTGTTAGTTATGACAGCCAATTCAAAAAATTTAAAGGCATTACACTATGAAATTGTCTATGTTCTCACTTGAGCTAACTTGATGGAAAAAATACACCTTGCCATCCATGTTCACATAGCTTTAATAAGTTACTAACTGCAGTGTCATATTCTGGATGCTTTGCACTCTTTTCCAGTGCAGTGCTTCTAAATTAGTTTATTTCCAGGATTGGAGCAATTTGTTCCAATAATAATATAACATTTACTTTATTTAGGAAACAGCCATCAGCACTTATGCTATGGTACTATACAGATACTACTGGAGGAAGAAAATGAAGAAGTCAAGCAGTTACTTCTATCCAAGAGTCCTGTCTGCTCCTTCATTGTTTTCCATTTGTATTTTCTCTGAAACAGCATGCTCTGAAGGGTCATTCTTTTCCTATGTTGCAATAAATAACACCTAGCTCTTCTGTAACACATCTATCCTGCACTTCTTCATATATTTTGTATAAATAATTTATATAAAAACCATTGCCCAATTATGCAAATGGGGACAAGGAAGCAATAAATTCTTTCCCAAGATCACAAAACAGGTCACTGGCAGAGTCCAAAACAGAAAGAAGGTCTCCCAAGTCTCAGTGCAATTTACTGTGCCATACTGCCTCCAGAAGAGACTTACCTTTGTTGATTTGGCTGGGACATCTCATGCTCAGAGAGTCTTAACAGAGGATTGGGTGCTGAAAAAGGCTTGTACATGTTATAACTGACACACCTAGGTTATTCCATTTCAATCCCAAAACAAATCACAATAGAAAGCGTCATTTTATTAAACCTTTATTTCCCTTTCCCTTTGCCTTTCCTCTGCAATCGCTGACTAAAACCTCTTTAGGAGAGACTACACATTCAATTCTTATCCTTAAACTTTCACATTTTTCTATGTATCAGTCTTATTTTTCCTGTAATTGCTTTGCCATTTGTGGTCTCAGGAGAAGATAACATTGCTTTACAATGGCATTTTCAAAATATCTCTGCTTGTCCTTTTCTGTAAAGTCAAAAATAATACTTTGCCACAGATTCTAAGCCAAGTCTAAGGATGGCAGGTCAAGTAACAGGCAGACTTTGGACCTGTTTGCATGTATTACACTGTGCATTTACCACCTTTATACCCTGAGTTAACATGTCAGCAAATCTTGCAAACTCTTACTCATGTGTGTAGGCAACAGATGCTATATATGATTTACTCACATAAGGGTCTGCAAGATTGAACCTTCATTACTACCAAGAAGCTTCTGCTGACAGGTTTCATGTTAATTACTCCAGCAGCTTTCATTTGATTCTAAATATACAATATTTTTCCCCTTTAAAATAAAATCTTTTTCAGTCCTCACTGGGCGCGTCTACACAAGTGCATTTACTGCGTAGTAACCAAAATTAGGGACACAGTACGGGCGTGTGTCTACATATGCATGCCCATACTCTGCAGTAAATATGGTGACTTATGCCAGCTTGAGTGTAAATTTGATACCTGCATCATGCAGGTATCAAATTTATGCCTGATTAGATACTGCACAGTAATGCACATGTAAAAAACCTACTGCACAGTAACACTGTGTGTGGGGACTGACTTGGGACTAAAGTTAGTCCCAAGTCAGTCCCCACACATCGTTAATGCGCTTTAACGCTTACACGTGTAGACACCTGCCTATTCCCGCTTACTGTGCAGTAACTTAAAGCTGGCATAAATGCACGTGTTGACACACCCACTGTATAGGAAGTTCTTCCAAGAAAGGGATTCATAAACTATACTTTATTATACTTAGCATGTCTTCCAGCTTAGGATCTAAACATATTTTACATACATAGTCCTAAAATTAAGCTCACTACATGCCTGTGAAGTAGACAGCAGTAAGTATGATCCCCATTTTAAGAATCTGAAAGAAGAGGTCCAGCCGGATTAACTGGCTCATCAAAATGTACATAGCAATTATGGTATGTCTATACTGCAGACTGCAGTGCAGTGTATAGACACACCACAGCTAGCCATAAATGAATCAGTTTGGGGGGCAGAGGGTGGAAAGGTTCAGTCTCTATGACAGAGAAGTCTGCCTGGGCCAATTTACCCTGTTTGGAAACAGCCACAGCCTTAGCACAGCTTTAGTGTAGACATATCCTTTATGAGCAGAGCTAAGAAGAGAACTTAGGCCTTCCCAGTTCAACTTTGTTGTGGCTGATTGCATTCCTCTAATGGCAATCAAGATAATATATCAGAGTTTCTGGATTTCTTTATGGATTATACATACATTATATCCCAGAAATAAGGCCGAAGCATGGGTTTTAAAAAAGGCAAAAGCAACCAGACCTAGAGAAAGACTCAGTTACCTTTGGCCTTAGACCTCCTACAAATTCCCAGTAAATAATTTAATTAAAGGCCAATTTAGCTTTCTCTCACTCTAAGACAAATTTCAAGTTTCTCTCAAAGCAGCTGGCGTGTTTTTATGTGCAATGAGTATACTGTTCAACTAGGAGTTCATTCCACTTAAGCACTGCAGTATTTGATATATCATAAAGTAAAATACAGCCAAACTATTAACAATCTCATAGGGGAAACCTATCATATCTGACCAATCCTTTATATGGCTCAATGGGGAGCAGATATGATATAATAGGATTCAGAATGTGCCAGAACTCGGATGCTCAAATGAAAAATGCAACATATATGACTCATGTGTAAAACCCCCCAACTTTTTAGGGGTTATTAAAACAACATAACATTCTTCAAAGACCATAGATTTAACAGTATATACTTTCTTTTAAATAAAGTCTATGCAGTGTAAAGATAAATTTTATTTTTTTTATGCAATAGCATCTATCATACATTTTTAAAGCCTTAATTTTACATTGCTGCAATTATCTGTAGCAAAGATATCAATTCAGTATCTTTGGAAAATTCAACAGCTGCATACTATTCAACGTATTGCTAAATTAAGAAAATACTTACATAAGTACTGGCTTTAAAATAAGTTATAATGAAATATACTACTTTAAAATACAGTATGCAGATGTAAGTACAACAAAAATCCAAGAAAACATTGTTTGCTTCTGAAATGCTAGATGTTATATTGACCCTTGCAAAACTCAATAAATCTTCAAACTAGCAATCTCTTTACCTGTGTACAGTCAGTCCTTGTTCATATTTCATTTGTTCCCTGAACACAGTACAAGTTGACTATCTGCATTCAAGCAAAGGGTGAATACTAAATGATACCTCATAGGAATAATTCAAAACATAATCTTCTTACATTACTAGAATAACGACAGTAAGTCAGGCTTGTTGACGCATTTTATTGTGAGATGGGAGTCTGGTAAAAAACTAGAAAATGACCATGATGTAACAAGGAACTTAAAAATGAAGATTCAGATTTGTAACATACATACATGAATACAGGAACAAATTGGCACAAAAATGTTAAACATTGTTCCCAACACTGTTTATAAGATTATTCTAATTTGGCTTACTAAGGAAATGAGAGTTTTATGGTTAGACTAATCTCTTAATAAAACTGCAGAGCATCATGCTATTAGTCACACAGTGAATTTCAAAATTTAAGAGCTTTATATTAAAAACTGGGTAAAGGTAAAATGAATTGATTGCAATTGTAAAATTAATACATTCCCATTTTAATTCTTCTGTTCTACAGTCCAAGGCAAGTATAAATGTTAACATAACACTGTTAAATCAAATCTCAATGCAAGAGAACCAATTGCATCTCTACTTTAAATCTTATCAACTTTCCAAATTTTCATACTAAAATATATTATTGTATTAATACAAACTACAGTATTATACACTACACTGTGTAATAAATAAAGAAATATAAAAATAAGACACATAAATATAAAAGTTTTCTAAAACTAAAAAGGTACATATGTCAGTAAGAAGGGTATTAATACTGCCAGGTTTGAAGACATACAGTACAAAATGTTGCACAGATCTATAAACTAAAAGAAACAAAATAATACTGATAGGTAAAAATCAGCTAACATTGTTAATAAATGGGGTCCATAATAACTAACATTTGGAAATACTTATGAGCCAGATAACGTGTCATGTATGTGTCTGAAATTAAAGTAAACCAGTAAAGCAATAAAGCAGATTAGAAATTTTCCCTTGTACTTACGATAGAGAAATTCTGCAAGTTAGGTATTAAACAAAAATAATACTGAAGAATTAAATAATGAAATGTACCAGTGTTCTTACTTCTTTGATGACTGAGTGTTTTTCCCCCATGATTTAGTTTAGAAGTTTGATACAATTCAACAAATGCTAGTTATTGTAGGCCACACACTGGGTAAAGGCTGGGCAAAGCCTTTAAAATACTGATAAATGGCACTTACAGCACACAGGTCTTGCATAAGGCCAAAGGAGATACAAAGCTTCATATCAGATCCTTCATATTGTTACTACATACTCAAAACACAATACAAACACTGATTTTGACGACTTGGCTGTCCTTACCAGTATTAACACTGTTAGTCCCTGCAATCAGAACTCAACAACAATCTTTTCAACTACATTTTAACCACTTGAGTAAGAAACTTCATTTCTTCTATCAGCTGCTTTCTTAAGGCTAACAATACACTTTAAATGATAATATGTTCTACTACAACATCTAATGTCGTAAACTGCTACCTTCTAGGTTGAATTTACAAAGGTAGTCAAGCACTGTTTGCAACTGCATTATATATTTCTGCGAAAGGGAATTCTGTAGTGCAGAAGTTCTCACATTTTAAGAACATAATAAAATACTGAAGTGGGTTTAGGAAATGTTTTACCCATAAAAAAATCATATAAATCTCTCCCAATTGTACAGCTTACAAATTAATCAACATAAGAATGAAATTAATACTGATAAAACAAATGATGCCAGATGCTTGTCTAGTAAATCAGGTTTCCTACAACCTGTTAAATCTTTGCTTCCAGAGTCACTGTATTTTTCTAATCTGCTTCATGTTACAAACTTGTTCCTAACTTTGAAAACTGTGTGAAAAATTACTAAGTTTGAGGTTCAGGCACACCTGGATTTCTTTTTTTTTTTTCTTGTTTTTTTTTCCTTTTTATATTTTTGTTTTTTACACAGTAGTGAACAGAAATCACAGTATGCAGCCTACTGTGTTTCCAGGAAAAGCATGTATAATATAGAACAAACTTCATTACCAATTATTTTTTTCCTTATAGAAAAAACTATCAGTTAAGCTTTGTTTTCTTCTGACACCTGCTCACCATTCTGTATAACTTCTTCTTCTACATTGCTAACTTCATTTGCAGCTTCTTCATCCTTCTTATTACCCTCAGTTTTCCCTTCCTCATCATCTTCCTTCTCTATTTGTAGTTTCCTACATTCTTTTTCTTCCTGAAGTTCTTCCATCTCTTTGTACTCTTCCTCCTCTTCCTCTTTTTCACTGTCTTCCTCCTCTTCCCTTGTTAAACTCTCTCTTTCATCTGAGTCGATCTGTGATGGTGATGCCCTGGCACTAACATGCTCACTATTTAGGACCTCTTGTCCTGTCTCTTCTTGTTCCGTGCTATCTCGCTCTTCTGCTTCTCTTTTGCAATATGAATAACGATGATTCATGTGTTGAGAATAAGACCCCGAGTGCGAAAAACGCTTTCCACATTTGTCACATTGATAGGGCTTTTCTCCAGAATGCAGTCGCATGTGTTCAATCAAATGGTGTTTGTGTTTAAATGCTTTTTTACAAATTCCACACTCATGAGGTCTTTTACCTAGAAATAAAAAGTAAAGATTTGAAACTTCAGATCCTAATGATTTATTATTAATTCCTCTAGCATTTGTGGTTTTTGGCATGGGCGGAGCTAAGAGTTTGAAAAGGGGGAGGTGCGGATCAGGTAGTGTATCATTCATCATATATAACACAACACACACTTTTCTCCAGTTACAGAGAAACTAGGAGCTTTAGTAAATGCTAAAGGTTTAGTGCTACATTATTTAGTTTAAGGTCAAAACAAAAACCAATATAACTATTGAAATGAGCACAAAGTTGCTAGATTATATGAAGTCTTAAAAAAACACAACAAACTAGGTAAAACATCTTCAAAATAGTCAAAAGAGAGTGTAATTATTTTGTAGTCATAGTTAGATGTACATCTCTTATTCAGATTTATAAAACAAACTTTAGTCTTCTTGAGCATCTTGCCAGTGCTTCTAATACTTCAGCCAATCATTTCTACACCTGAGTTAATATTACTACAACAGAGTTAAAAATTTTAGCTAGAGGTAAATACAATCTGCAGGACTGTGAAATGGGAGAGAGATATTACAAGGAATGGCTAACAGACAGCAAAACAAGAAGAAAGGGTAGTTTGAATAGTGAAAAGTCAAGACCATTAAAAAGGAGAGAGGTTGTTAACACCTGTGAAACAGAGATAGATTAGCATGAATCAGATACATGATAATGAGCCATGAAGTCAATTGACTCCATCAGCATAGGATGAACAGAAATGCCGGTGTCCCTCTGGGGCAGATGGTTTTAAAGTATGGATGGGGCAGAATTCAAAGTGGGTGCAATTGCACCACTGCACACCTGCTACTCCTCAAATCCACCCACGGTTATTTGAAAATATCAGTGAAAACAACAGGGGTTTCATATTCAGATTTATAACAACTGGCAGCTTTTTGTCACAATGTCTTCCTTTCCTACATCCAGCACACATGTATTCAATTTCCATTGAATAGCAAAAGGTTTGGGATACCTACCTGTTCAGTCTCCTTTCAAAGCTTTAGCATGAATATCTGGTTCAAAGGAGACTAAACGGGTTAGATGCCCAAGTCTCACAGAAAATTAATGGGAACGGGGCACTTAAGTCCCTTAGGCTTCTTTGAAAATACCAACCTAAGTGTCTTCTGCTGGTTAACAAGCTGCAAGTAAGATTTAACATATCAAAATTAATACTAGTATTTTAAAGGACCCTATCCAATGCAGCACAGCCCAGCTCAGCCCAGCTTCACAATGGGACTAAATGCTATGCTAACTTTTAGGTGTCCACTTCCAAGAGAGGAATTCATAAATCCAAATTAAGTACCCACATTTCCTATATGGTGCATAAAGAGAGAGGCACACAGGGTGGGACTGATAAAAGGCAGCATGCTGAGTGGCAAGACACCTTGGTCAGTCAACAGGGAACACTGAAGAAAGGGCTATTACATTCTCTTTCTTGAACTTAGGTGCTGACCAGCAGACCTGTTAGTGTCTCTATGGGACTGGGATTCACAGCTTGAAACCCTTTCCTGTCCAAGCATGAAGAGGTTGAAACCCATATTTCACACCTTTCAGGAGAGTGTTAAAAAAAGATTCGAAAACTGCAATGGTTGCTCTCATATTGCTATTCTAAAAAAGGGCACAATCAGAACCATCTCTTCCCCACTGCACACTGGGGCCTCAATTCTACAAAGCACTGAAGCGCAGCCAAGCTGACTTTACTCCTTTATACAGCTGAATAATTTGAGAGGAAAAAAAGATGACTATCTTGAAAGCTTTTTATAATGTTTCATAGAATGCAGGAATGGTACAGATGGACTCTTAGATCACATCCAGATGAGTGTGGCTGTGCAGTATATGGTGCCATGCATGGCCGTGCAGTATACGCAAGGGAGCAGCACAAGGTAATTTTTTTGACCCCTGGATATCTGGGGGTCAAAAAAAACTCTGCAAAAAAAAGAAAAAGAAAAAAAAAAAGCGCAGAGTGGCACACACGGGGGCTCAAAACTGGAGCCTGGACAGCCGAAGCCAAACTCTGGCTGCCAGCCAGGCTCTGAACAGCAGGATTGCCACTTCTGCAGCCCCAGGAGGCCCCTGGGACTCCAGGTAAGGCTGCTGGGACCAGCCCAGTGCTGGCCACAGCCTCCCCTACCCAACCTGGGGTAATGTGCTCCGTGCCAGAAGGTGTGTGGCATGGGCATACTCTGGGGACAACTAGCAGCAACTCTGGGGGAACCAAATGTCCACACTCATGGGAACACATCCTTAGATGCAGCTTTCAGCAAATGAACATGCCAGAATCTGTTGGGATTAATGAAGTGGGAGTCTATTTTCAGTTTGCAAAATCAGTACAAATAATGCAAATACATTTCTTAACTTATTATGTAAACTCATTTTCTCCATGCTTAATTCATTTAAATATTTTTATTAATTTGTATTTATAATTCTCTACACATTAGGAAGAGAAAAAACATCTTCACGTTAAAAAACAGGTTGGTACAAGTGAGTGGCCAATATAATATGACAGAGTTGGAAGGATGGACAGGAGTCACTATTCCTAAATCATCCCAGACATATATTTATCTAGTCCTTCTTGAAAACCTCTGATGAAGCAGACTCTACAGCTTCCCTGGGCAGCTTGTTCCACTGTCCCATGGTTCTTATAGTTAGAAAGTTTTCCCTTGAGATTTAATCAAAATGTGTTCTGATGAAGTTTAAACTCGTTGATTCATGTACTGCCCTCTGTGGCAAGGGAAGACAGTTGTTCTCTCTCTGTTTTATGGCAGTCTTTCAACTATTTGCAAACAATTATCATGTGTGTCCCATTCCCCCATCTCCCTTAATCTCCTTTTCTCTAAACTAAACATACCTAATTCTCTCAGCCTTTCCTCATACAGCTTGAATGTCTGTCCCTTTATCTTCTGTGTTTTTTGCCTCTGGATCCTCTCCAGTTTCTCTACATCCTTCTTAAAATGTACAGCCAAGAACTGCACACAGTACTTTAACCTGTGCTGAGCATCTGGGTACTATAACCTCCCATGTCTGTGGTCCAAAACTGACTTCACTTTTTTTGCTGTTGAATCACTGCAGTGCTACTACCAACCCAGATATCCCCAAATCTGAGTTTGTGCTTTCTTCTTTCCTAGGTTCAGAACCTTGTATTCTTCTTTTCTGATTTTCAACCCTATGGCCCAGTTCTGCAATCTATCAAGTTCCTTTTGAATCCTAATACTATCTTTTAAGTGTTTGCAACACTGCTCAGTTTTGCATCATCTGCAAACTTGATCAGGAAGTTCTTGAGTCCAGTATCCAAGTCACTAATGAAACTGTTAAACAACACTGGACCCAGAATATTCCCATATGGAACCCTACTTGAAACCTTCTGCCATTCTGACACTGATTCATTTATAATTATCCTTTGTTTGTGGGTTATTCAACCATTACCATGTTCACTTAATCGTAATTCAATCTAGCCTACGTTTATCAAGTTTACTTATGAGTCATGTTACATGGCACTATGTCAAAAGCCTTACTAAAGTACAAGTATGTTATATCCATCATATTCTCTTCATCCACTAAACTAGTTACTCTGTCAAAAAGGACATCAAGTTAGTTTGGTATGAGTTATTCCTGCTAAATCCATGTTGGCTGTGTAAGTGATTATCCCTTTCTCTTTTTCAGGGGCGCTTGTACATGTAATGAAAATTGCCTGTTTTTGCGGTTAAACCACATCACACATTACATGTATGGGGTCTTTTTGCAATTTAAATGAGTTTGTTATATTGCAAACTAAACCACAATCCCATGTAGTTTCATTTGCAAAGCAGATACTTGTAATGTTGCAGCCTTTAATCTGACAGATTGCCCCCTGGCCAATGGGTGATGTGAACTGAAGGCAGAAGCAGTGAGGGGCCCGATCCTTTTTATTTTTGTGTAGAGCCTGCTCACCTATCCCGTGGCACAGGGGGTGAGCTGCCAGTGGGCCAAGCAGTCCTTGAGCTGCAGGGAGCCCCAGCCCTTCCTTCCACAGTGATGGTGCCCCCTGGAGCTGTCTGGGTGGGCTGCTAGTGGGCCAGGGGCTGCCCCATCTCGGAGGTGCCTGATCCAATGCTTCTCCAAGTCCTCCTGGGTTTGCAGCTCACTGTGCACCATCCCCGCCACCTTCTCCGGCCATCAGCACATCTACCCACCCTCCTGCTGCTTTCCTGTGCTGCCCCAGGGGCAAGCCAGCCTGTTTCTGGGTGGTCCCAGGCAGCAGGAAGGCAGCAGGGACAGTGCATGGGGCGCTGCTCCCCGGGCAGGCTCGGAGAAGACTTGGAATCGCAGGTGCTGCCTCTGAGCTGAGGCAGCATCCGGCAAGCTAGCAGCCCACCCGGGCAGCCCTGGGGGGCATCGTCACTGTGGAAAGAAGGACCAGTTCAGAGTTCAGAGCCGGCTGACGGCTTACCCCCCGGCCACAGGCAGGCTCTGCAAAAAAAAGGGATCGGGCCCATTCCTGTTTTTTTTTTCTTTCTGGCAGAGCTTGCCCATACAAGCTGCCAGTGGGCTGAGCAGCCCATGAGCTCTGGGGGGCCCTGGTCCTTCCCTCCACAGCAGCGGCTTCCCCCAGGGCCACCCAGGTGGGCTGCTAGCAGGCCAGATGCTGCCCCAGCTTGGAGGCAGCACCCACTGGATCCAACTCTTTCCTTGCTAAAGCATCTAAATGACTGTGCAGTACCAAATGCACAGTCAGGGGCATGTGTAGACATGCCCAGTAGGCAGTAATTAAAAATTCACAATTCAATGTGATAGAAGATAGGCAAAATAAGTTTGTTCAGCTGAAGCCCAGATATGAAAGACGGGGACAGAGTGAGAAAGAAGCTTCGGGTTGCAGTACATAAAGAGCAATGACTGTACTAACACAGGCAAACGCATCTTTCCCAAATGTTACACTCAATTAAAAAGTAATATACCAAGAACTAGTGTTTTAAAATAGAAACTAAAGCAAAAACACTGTCAGAAAAGCCAACCTGAGAAAAATACACGTTAAGAAACACTCTCTGACAAACTGAACTGAATGGGAATGTCAGTGAGGCAAAACATGGAACCAGTTGAAAGTATACCATGTAGAAGGAAACACATTAAAACAGATCTTTAATAAACAAGGAAGCAATGAATATAAGAAATGACCAGAAGAGCCAGGACCAGAGCTGAAAGGAAGATGAAGGAAAAAAAACAAAAATCTTAAGACTGAAAGGCTATTTATTCTTGTCAGGCTAAACTCAAAGGACATTTAAGGCTGCAACTGACTTCAAAGGATTTTAGATTAGGCTCTTAGGGCACTTTTACACCTGCTCCAGTGCTTTCTGTGGAAGCAGACTCGATTAATCAGAAAGTCCAGCATGCTGCAGCATCTCATGTATTCAGCATTTCTATGTTTCAAAATGGCAGCAGGGGTGCATTATCTAAAGCAGGGGCGGGCAATTATTTTGGGTACAGAGCTGCTCACTGAGTTTTGGCAAGCCATCGAGGGCCGCATGACAGGCAGCCCAGGGCAGATTAATATTAATTTTCTAATTTTTTTAGGGCCCCTGGGCCACATTTTGCCCACCCCTGATCTAAAGTTTGTCAAATAAGATTTAGTTAAAGTGCCCCTGCCACCATTTTGAAAGGCAGGATGCTGAATATATGAGACGTTGTGGGTGTTTCAAATGAACTCCCTCACCCCTAAATTTTAAAACCCTTAGGGCAGGGACACTGCTGTTTTGGTAAAGTAACGCACACATGTATATAGCATCTGATGAAGTAGGTAGTTGTCTGCAAAAGCTCATGAGTCTCTGAACCAATAAGGTGCCACCCTGCCCTACTTTCTACACATACATAATGCTCTTTGAATTATAAGTTATAATGATGGCAACAGAATGGGTAGGAAGGGAAACCTTTATTGTTGGCTGTGACCATTGGGAGGGGGTGGGTTGGGATGGGGTGCATTGCTTTTGTATTTGTAGAGATTGGAGGGGATTTTGTTTCATTATACTTGCTTACTTTAATTTTTTATTCTATTTCTATAATTTTGGCCTGTATTTTAAGATGACCTGAATCTTTTTGGGAAGGGTGGCATATAGATCTAATACATAAATAAATATATCAGGGGTTGGCAACCCCCAGCACACGTGCCAGTATGTGGCATGCAAAGGCATTTTGCTTGGTACTCATGAGTCTGGGCAGACAATGGGGAAGGGGCTGGGGCTGCACTGCCACAACAAGGAGCAGGCCCCTTGGACCTGCCTCACCATCTGCCTGGAAATACATATGCATCTGCTGCCAGCGATGAGCCAGGCTGGGGCTCTGCAGACCTTGGTGTAATGGTTTGCAGCCTCCCAGCTGCCTACCACACAGCCAGCTCAGGCTGTGGGCAGACCCTGGCTGCCTGCCATGGAGGCCCAGGCTGCTCGTAGCCGGTGGTGGGGAGACTAAGTTGCTGCACTGGGGTGTGTGGAGGCCTGGCCCAGTTCATTGCTGGAAGCAGGTGCATGCGTGACCCCAGACGGATGGTGGGGAAGGGGCCAGGGCTGTGCTGCCACAACAAGGATCAGGTCCCTCACAGCTACCGTGCTGTTCACCCCTAGAATGCCAACATCTTACAAGTCGAGGCTGGGGTGACAATTATATCAAGTGACAATATATAATTGCTATGACAATCCAGCAAATATAAAGAATGTAGATTTACTGCAAAAGGTATTCACTGAGACCTCATGAGAAATCTTCTTATTCTTTCCTCTACCACTCTCGTCCCCTCCAGTTCCAATATGGACATACTACATGTTCTTGGATTCCAACTGGAATGATCTGTAGACACAAATAACACTTCCAATAAAGTAATTCTTTTAAAGCTACATTTCCTACTACACACCTGTGTGTTCATACTTATGTCTCAGTAATGAACTGCTCTTCTGGAATATTTTGTCACATAAATCACAAGCATACATCCCATTTTCTGTCTTTCTCATTTTCTTCTTGGGTGGGGTTGAATCTGAATCATTTTGATCTTCCACATTTGATACTCCTTCTGAGCTAGTGTCTTGCTTTTCATCCTAAAAATTTACAGACAAAGTTAAATCTAAAAAAAGTCCATGAACACAACCTGAGTTCTATTTGTAATTTCACTTAATTTCATTAATTTGACTAGAAAAATTGTTGAATTCTAATATATACATAGTATAGAAAAGATACCTTTGTGAAACTACCATTCTTGCTGTCTTACTACTAGAAGGCCTCAAAAAACAGCAGTTAACAAAATAACATGCATTTCAAGGTTGGCTGCTGGCCAAGTTTTAGAGTGACACTGACACAGCAAGTCTGAAAGCCCACTGAGCAAGAGCTGGCTGAGGGAGGGAAAGAAGATTAAGACTGAAAATGTATATGCAAGTATACTGGAAAAGTGAAAGAGCACTACCCCCTATAAACCTATATTTTTTAATTAATGTACACCATCTGCACTGAGGTTCACTTTTTTATGGAAAGTAAAAAAGTGTTGATGGTTGAAGTTTTCCCACATAATGTTAGCATGAATGTTCAAATTTGCTAAATTGGCTACTTTCCTCCCCATAATTCTGTGACCAGGATGGATCCAGTGGGGGTATGGTGGTGTGGACACTCCCTTCTGCCATTATCCTGAGCTGCTCAAGGGGCAGGGGGAGCCCCAGAGTATGCTCCTGACATACTCCTGCCCCACATTGTAGTGAGAAGCTGTGTGGGGAGCCAGGCTTAGCTGGGGACAGCTGTGGCAGTGCACAAATTCTTCCTTCCAGCACTTGCTCCTGGCCAGCAGGGAATACCAAGGTGGGGAGGGGAGCTGGGCAAGGAGAAAACTGCACACCAACGCTGCTGTCCCTGGGTGAGTCTGGAGCCCTGTGCAGCCACTCCCCACAGCCCCAGTTGGAATGGGGGAGGAGTGGCTCTGTCTCCCCTCCCCTCTCCGTGACAGCAGGGGACAGTAGGGGACAGGTCACCTGCCTTCATGTGTTTGATACCTTTCTAGCTCCCCTGTGAACCCTACCAACCCTGTGGCTCCAGCCACACTTTCCCCTCATCTTCTCATGGTTTGAGGGGCTACATGCCGCACCCCCTTTAAGAAATCCTGGATCTGCCCATGTCTGTGACAAAAATAACCTAGAATAATTGGCCAGAAATTTTTATGTCTAGCTTTACCATACCATATTTCTGGCTCCATGAAAGCCCCTGGAATTTCATTTGGTTAACTGACCTTTAAGCAGCATAAAGTATTCGTATCAGCAAAATCGCAAAATACAGATTCTTATTAGTTGTAATTTTTACTTTGGGGTCTGTTTTCAAATCCAAGTAATATTTATATTAGTCATTTCAGTATGCATTTAATATATAACACCCTCCATGCACACCCACAGTTTAAATCAAGCTGACCCATTTCTAAACACACAGAAACATTTACAATAATTTAAATCATGGACTTACTAGGATTCAGCCAAGAAAAATGCTCATCCCTTGCATATCTAAATTTTCTACTTCTGTTTTTCAGGGCTCTATTCTGCTTCTACTTCCTATTTTTCTGTGTTCAATTCCTAATTCATATATGTGTAGATGATTACCAGTGGGACTGAGTTTGATTACATGCACATTTATAATGGACGACAGAGCACAGAACACATACAGTGTGCCAGAGGAGCACATCAATGGATGCTTAGTTTTAATTTTGTTTAAAATCCTATTATGGAACATTATGGTTTAGAGTTCAGTTGTTTCCCTCTGTATCAAGATAAGACTGTGCGGAGGTGAGGTGCAGGGGAGAGGAGAGAACTGGCAACATATATGGTATGTCTGAGTGCAGGGAGAAGGAAGGTATGGAAACAGGGCTAGCTACACACACACACACACACGCACACACACACACACACACACACACACACTCATGATACACACATCGTTTTCCGATCAGAGGTATTGAAACTTGTAGACAGATAATACATGTATTATTTTGGATTTGAAAATTGATCCCAAAAATCAGATATAGCTACTTATTTATATGTGTTCTTCCTTTGCATCAAATGCATACGTCCAAAATTTAAACTAACTAAATTATAGTACAGTAAAATCTTTCCAAATAATACTAACAGACAAGAAGCCACTTTGTGAATGTCTGAATATCGTGAGGAACTGAGATAAATATATATACAAATATATGTATATAAAATATATACATATACACAACACGTGTGTGTATGTGTTATCAGCCCTGACCCAGTCTGACCAGTTACTAGCTTCACAGAAGGGTTTTACAGTAACTTTCACCACCTAATTATTAGGATTCAGCCAAAATATACATTAGTAACAATGTAAACACTATTTCAATCTTGACTTTTTTCTTTTTTTTTAATTGGTTTAGCAAGATTGATTAACTTAATAGACCATACTTTATTTATAGTACATTCAGGAATAGATACAGCCTAACACACCTGATTTCCATTGGCTTGAGTCTGTTTTGGTGGTGTTTCTTGGACTGCAGGGGTAACTGTAGTTGAATATGTATAAGCCACCTGTGGAATCAAAATGGTTTGCTTATTGGCAGCTAGAGCTCTTAAGCATGGAACACTGTTCTGGTCAGCAATGGCAACAATTGTAGGTAATTGGGCAGTGACTGTAGGTATAGCAATATTTATGGGGTTGGCACTTGGTGGGATTACATTTACAACAGGATCAGAGTCTGTAATACTGCTGTCCTTTTGTGGTTCTTTTTTTGCACAAGTCAAGTTCAAAGGTTCTTCTTGGACAGAATAAACACTGTTCTGGTAAACACTAGTTATGGTAGATCTTTCCAATAGTTCTCCATGTTGCTTTGGTAGTGAAAGGTCAAGAGGTTCAATTTGTGGCTCTTCTTGTCCACCTTCTGCTGTGTACGTATAACCCTGTGAACTTCTGGATGATGAGAGGTTTAGTGGTGATGGAGATGGTGTGCTACTTCGCGAACCATTCAGAGTCGATCCCACTGATAAAGTCTGAGATTTAATTATCTTGAGTGAATTTTGTGAGTTACTTGTGCTGTTGGAGGGTTCACTCACATCTGTATGTCCTGCTTGATCATCATTATCATTAGGATTACTTAATTTGCCTTGTTCAGGAGAAGATGGTCCAGAAGACTGTACAGAAATTTGTCCAGCTTGCATTTTTTCAAACCATTTTTTTACCACATCCAGTGGTAGGTTTACTGAATCAGCAATTTTTGAAAGCTCTTCTGCACTGGGTTGTGCATTTAATGCGTAATATGCTTTTAGGAGAGATAAAAGGTTCTTTAAAGGTGGCTGACCAGGAGATAAATTGCCTTCCCCTGCTTCTGATGGAGCAGGGGATTCAGACTTCTCAGCTTCTGTCCCACTGAGCTGAGAAAGCTGGGTGGGATTTTTTGGATCATAGTGCTTTAATTCTTGAAGTGCATTAAGATCTCCTGGACAGTCATCACAAAGAAGGCAAGTGCTATCATTGGTTTCCCCTTCAAAGTTTTTTTCTTTCTCAGACTTCACTGTGAGATCTTCTGGTAATTTTTCATTTTTGCAGCTGTTTGTGGAGACAGAGTTTTCTTTTTTTAGGTTCTGTGGAACAACCTGAAGTTGACTAGGCTGTTCTAAACTGTAATTGATGATAATTTTGGTTGTTCCATCTTGATCAACCAAAGGAAGACTGATAGCTGAAATGAGTGAATGACCAGCTTGTGGTATGGATGCAGTGTTGATTGTTTCTTGTTCTTTGGATGCAAGATTAGCATGATTATTTTCCAATACTTGCCTTATTACATTACCATCCACTGCCACTTTAAGCACATTTTGAATGTCACTTAAGTTGATGCTTATGGGAGACACCAGACCCACTGTTGGTAAAACAACAGCTTGCACTACACCCTGAGGAGAACTGGTTGCCTGCAATGGGCTACCACCACTAAAAACCCCATTTTGCAAAGGGGTTGAACAATTGATTCCTGAAGCAACCACAATGGGCTTGAATTCATAATCCACAGGTTCCGTTTTAATTTGGTTAACAGGAAGTTGCTCTTGTAAGGGCTTGTTTTCTATCTTTTGACGTATCTGTGGTCTTGCTGGGCTGCCCGGTGATGCAGAAAGGGAAGGGGAGGAGCACTGAGATGTCTTGAGCCCTGACCGTGCTCGACCATTCACAGGCATCAAACCAATACATTTCTTACTGCTTATGTGTGAACTATATGAACCAGAATGGGAAAAACGTTTCTTGCAGTTTGGGCACTCATATGGCTTCTCTCCTGAAGAAAAATAAAAAGATTATTCATTAGATTACACAGCATCTCTATCAAGCCATAATACCCAGAAAACAATGCATCTCCACACAGTTCTAGATATAACTTTGACAATAAACCCTTTACAATGAACTAAATTAGTAGGAGACAACTATTTTGGCAGGCAAGCCACAATTAGCACCACCTCTCCCTGCATGCCACTTTGATCCCCTTCTCTTGCCTGATCTTCTGCTCTTTCTGCTTCTTGTCCTGTGCTCCCTGCCCCATCTGCTTTCTGTTCCCTGCCCCACGTGCCACTGTGCTGTCTGTCCCCTCCCTGATCAGCTGCATTCCACACAGAAAGTCTGCTTATGCCATTTGTGGCATGCATTATGAAGTTTATATGTTAAACTAATAGTTACAAAATTGATTTTGCATCACAGCTATATAGCATGTGCATGACACTGATCAATATGGATAACAACACTTGTAATATTTACCACTGTGGATTCGTAGGTGTTCCTTTAGATGGTGTTTGTATTTGAAAGCTTTTCCACATTCAGTGCACTTGAATTTGCGGTTGCCACTGGATTGCGTCACATGTCTCTGAAAGAGAATATTTGTAACTTGTAATTAATTCCGAAAACAGCCAGCATATTGAATACATTCGATTTTTCAAAGTTCAGCAGAAAAGATGTAATGCAAGAGTGAATACAATCAGTCATAATTTTAAGTGATTGAAGGTTGTATATCTTACTTATGAAAAAGAAACAAATTAGTGGTCAGGTTAGAACACTGTAACACATATCTTCTATATAAATCTGGTACAGTAAAAGTAGTCATCTCTTAATTCCTGACAAAGGTGGAATATATCTAAGAAATTCAGCAAGGCATTTCCTTATTCTGTTTGTTAAATCAGCCAAAGGATATGGGAAACAGGAGAAGGAAACATGAAAGCATTTAAGCCTGTTAAAAATTTAATCAGTTGCCTTGATTTTTCCATTTACATGCTTCCAGTTCTTACTGTTGGCCTTGGATTCCTTTATGCAATGGCACCAGAGGACTGCTCAAGAGAAGATGGTTCAGTAAAAACAAAGGCACTGTCAGTCACAATTTAGTCTCAAAATAAATGCAAAAAAATAAATTAAAATATATAATCATAAAGGGATTCCTCAACCACCATATTAACAATCTGTGTTGAAGCTACTTAACTTTTTAAGATCTTATCTTGTGGGAGTACTAATTGCTAGGTTCTCATAATACATTTAAATGATTTAGCCTTATTGTTACTATTGTTATGTTACAGTTCTTTCAAAGTAGCAAAGGCTATGAAAGATGAACCAAAATAAATATAGCCTTATTTATTTTAATATAAATAGTTTATAACCATGAATTGATATATTTACAAACAGACAAAGAATATCATGCTTGAAGTCAGAACTGTTTGATTTTAATATGTTAACAAATGGAAAGAGTAGAGGAATATTTTACTGCTAAAACAAATGGAATTAGTTTATTATTTAAAAACATAGTAACAACAGTAGCAAGATTAATATTAGTCCAGAAATCTAGGAATAAAAGATACTGGATGATTTCCTGCCTTTGGATGCAGCTGTACATTTTTGTAGTCACAGGAAATACTGTGTTTTCTTGCATATAACATGACTTAGAATATAAAATGCATTTCATTTTTGAAAGGCGAAATGAAAAAATTATTTTTCTAGTTTTGGCTGCATAGAGCAGGGACAGTGCCTAACCTTCAGCTGACTCACTGTCCCTTTCCTACTCAATCAAAAACTAATCCTTACCGCTGCTGAAGACTGGTTTCCATGGGTAATCTATGATTCTGAAAGGAGCTAAAGAGTCTCTAGGGCTATGAAACAGGAGGATAGAGACCAGAGCGGCTAGTAGCCAACAAATCTGCCCTAAGGAAGTTTAGCTGGATTAGTGGACCATTAAAACCACTGAAAGGGAGGGATGGTTGTTAACACCTTTGAAGTGAAGAACAATGAGCCGTGAAGTCAACTGACCCTCTCAGCTACCTGAACAGTAATGCAAGAGCTGTGGAATCAAAACAAGGTGCTTCTTTCCCAAGCAGAAAATCAGCTTCCCCACTCAATACAAGCACTCCAATATTGTGGAGCTAATTTGGGGGGAAAGTTGCACATTGTATACAAGAAAATATAGTAATTTCTTATCCTTATTGGGAAGCCCCCAAATCTATTTTTACTCAGTTTCCCTCCCCTCAAATGCTAACAGATGAAAGAAAGAACAGTTTAAGTTGATGAACCTTATCTTTGCAGTTCTTTGATTCTTGTTTCATCTTAAGAAGACTCCAAGATAAAACATAATTCTCCTGGGCACAAGCTGTCTTGCAATAACTCCAAATGATGCCAAAGTAGCACTGTCTAGTAGATTAAGAATGGGGCTGGAGGTCAGAATCATCCAAATTCCAATTACAACTCATCATTAGTTAATTTGAGGCCTTTTACTTAACCTCCCATGCTTGTTTCCACTTCTGTGTATGACAGGAAGCAATGCTTCTTTAGCTGCTGGAGTCTTGTGAAGATTAATCAGTTAGTACTTTTATAGTACCTTGTATCTTCAAAATATTGTACAAGTATTGAGTATTACAGCAGGCATTTTTTATTCTTCTGACAAGAGTTCCATCTCTCAGGAAATAAGCACAGTTATGTATTAAGAAAGAAGGCAAACAAACAGCAAAGCAAATTCTACTTATGGAAGTGCTGCTTGCAGTTCCAAAGATAAATTTAATGCAGCCACACATGAAAAGCAGAAATTCAACTACCTTGTCAAGTTATTCTTTGAATCTTTAATGATGTTTTCAGAGAAATTATAAGTAAAAGAATTAATTTATGAATTAAAATACATTTTTGAAACAGGTTCTTTACAAAAATGTAGCAGGTATAGATGATGAAGACTCAAAATATCTAACACATTCTCCAAACTTCCCTTATAGTTAAACTAATTAAATTCTGCTGTACAGACTGGGTTTGAAGACTTTTATTAGGGATTGTGTTTTTTGCCATTGTTCTTCATAACTGAAAAATTCTTCAGCAGAGCCCAGTGAATATGTTCTACAGAAGATTCCATTCCACAAAGAACCATTCTTTTAAACTGATCATCATTTCCCATGCCACAGGCCAGCCATTATCTAGGCCCTTCTTTGGTGCTCCTTTTGAAGCTAGCCCTGGACCACAAAAAGGAGATATAGGGCCAGGAAGAAAGGAACAAGCCAGAGGATGTCTTAGTGGGATGGCTGAGAGCCTAGGAGGGAGGGACCCCAGAATTCTAGCAGGGGCCCTTGCTCCCAGTGAGGCTGAACCCTCACCCTTATGCTGCACTGCTATATTAGTATTAGTGGTTCAACTTCAAATAGAGCAATAGAAAAGGGGCTAATTCAGTGGGGACCAACATTTTTGGGAGGTGCACCACAAATTAAGCCCCGTGCCCTCCCTAAGTGCCTCACTGATCCCCTTCCCCTGCCCTTCCACTCTGCTTTCTGCCCCTGCCTGACCTACTGCTCTGCTTTCTGCTCCCTGCTCTATATGCTGCTGTGCTCTCTGAGCACAGAGACTGACCATGTCATTTATGGCAGCATTTCTCAACCCATGGGTCACAAGAATATATGAAAGGGTCGCAATCAAATGCAGCCAAGCAGTGCAGAGAGTAGCTTCTGCAGCCTCCCGCAGATAAATCTATGGGGCAGGGGGGAAGGCAGGGGCATAAACTGTGTGGCAGGGGGGTGGGGGGATGCAGGCAACACTACCTGTCACCCCCTCTCCTCCTGGGGCAGAGCCATGGCCTGAGGGGAGCAGCGGCAGTGGCTGAGCCATGGCAGCAGGGTAGATCCATGGCCTGGTGCATGAGCAGTTGGAGAAGGTGAGGGCAGTGTGCCCCCCCACCCCTTCATTACTCCTTATGCTGCTGGTGGGTGGCACTGCTGGTGTGGGGGCTCTGGTGGCAGCAATGAGCCTTGCCACCCCGTTCTGCCCTCCGATGATAAGTCCTGTTCGCTGGGCCGTGGTGGCGGCACCTGCCTATGCTGTTCCAGCCAGGCTATAGCCCCGTGCCCACTGTGGGTGCACAAATCTGGGAGGCATGTGCCCCCGCATGCCCCACACATCCAATCCCTGCCCCACACACTGGGGGTTTGGAGCCTGGGGGAAGAGGGCAGCGGGTCAGAAGTGGGGGCACCAGCAGGGCTGGGGAGGTAGGGGGCTGTGGGTTGGGAGTGAAAGGCACCGGCAGGGCCAGGGAGCTGTTTTCTACTTTAAGTATTTACTAAGACTGACTATCCATGTTTACAAATGGGTCCTGGTACAAAAAGGTTGAGAACCTCTGATTTATGGCATATGTGCTACAGGTTGGTTACTCTTGTGCTAAATAATCACTGATCTGTAGCATATCAGATGGAGAACTGTGCTAAGTTGGAGATGCTCAGGTTCATACCGGCTCTAGAAGAGATGGTCCTAGAACCTAGGACTTCCTAGGTAACTGCCCTAGCCACTGACCTATAGAGTGGCTATAGGTCACCTATATAGGACTATATAGAGTGGCTATAGCCACTGACCTATAGAGTGGCTATATGGTACCTATATAAGGTACCAACACCAATCTTTTCTGTTCCTGAGTCTAGGTCTGGTAGTCATGGGTTTTGACTGACTCCATTTATGGGCACTAAGCAGCTGTGCATCCAAAGGGAGTGTGCATATGGGCCTGGGCTACTACTGTGCATGTCTATTCCTGTGCCACTCTTTAGTTACAAAGTCATCCACGTGTGCGAGGATACACAAGCAAAAACAGGATTCCAACCTGTGTATAAGTGGCATTTTGGCATGGAGACAACCAAACCTGAACACAGAGATGAGAAGGAAGGGATTAGAATATCACCCTTTGAGCTTCAAGAGGTCTACATTTTTTATACTAGGAAGTTTAAAACTGCAAGACAATACCTGTAGAAAATCAAAATGACATATAAGAAGTTTCTCTTGCAGCCAGTCTAGGCATGTTATGTAAGAACTTTTCTTGAGCCTTTATTCTGCTCTGCCCATGGTAATGTGTACTTAGAAAAGAATGGTTATGTGTTATCTACAAAACATTCATACAGAACAAAACTAAGTGTCCTTGAGGGAATGCTAGAATGAATCTGAATATATTGGTTCAACAGTTTTTCTGTCTCACCTGGTGCTTGTATATAAAAGCACAATGACACATAACAGCATCATCATTGTTTATTCCTTCTGTTTATAACATTATTGCAAATATTTTCCTGAAGAACACTAATACAGTGAGCGGAAAGTTATCTAAATAATCAGCATGAAAAGTATGCCTTTAAAAGGAAAGAAGAGCATATTATTTTTAAAAGACCCATTTTTGAAACCACAGCTAATTAAGATTCACAACAGGTGGGTGCACATTTTCATAACAAAAATATCCTTCCTTCATGTAAGATGTCTGTTTTGTTATGAAGGTGCACACACGAAGAAGCATTTCAATCTGAAAGTTAGCTAAACTATTGTTCTGATTGTGATGCAGATCTTATAATCGCACTTAAATTGGTCTAGCTTTGCTTCCAGATGTTTTGATAACAACACAGTTCTGTTCTGTTTATCAAATCTCAATGTAGTTCTGCACCTTAAAAAAACAACAAATTACAATATCTGATAGATTTGCTGTAGGAATTAAACTTAAATTTGCTTTCATGGAAATTCTTCTTTGTAATTTTTTATTTAACTGCTGAACATTTCCTCTCCTTTTAATTATGTTACTTCTAACAAATAGAAAGGTGAGATGACAGTCTAAATCATATTTGGCTATTAGGCAATTGGCCAACATGCCTGTTGGTTGATTTCTCTTGAAATTCAACTAATCCTGAAATCAGTTTGCTTCAGGATAACAGGATCTTACTCTGCTCAACAGAAGGCGCATCTACAAGTGCACCTAACTGTACCAGCAAGTACTAAATGATTGAGCAGTAACCACTGCTACTGTGCAGTCCCAGCAGTGCATGGGTTGTTTCTGACCCTACTGCACAGTAGCTTGTTGCTGCTGTGCAGTAGCATTGGTGTCACGGTTTGTGCCAGCCAGTGCTACATCGCTGTAGTGACAAGCTATGTCACTGTAGCTTGTTGCTACAGCAACATAGCGTCTCATGTAGCTGTTCCCAGAGTGAAGTTACTGAGAGCAAATGGGAGGGCTTCTCCTGCCGTAAAGGAAGTTCTTCCAGCAGAACTTGGTAGTGGACAGCAGACTCTGCTTGGATTACAGAACAGCCAATGGGGGTATGGTTGTTAAACAGTATCTTAACTATGGTACTTAGTCTATTCCAACACAACATTTTTTTCCTCCATTCAACATGGGAAAAACAAAGCCTTGTCTTAGAATAGAGTATCAGGTAAAATTGCAGTATCTGAGGTCAGAAGAAGCAGAA
>NW_005842231.1:644312-653110 GCF_000455745.1 Alligator sinensis | reverse complement strand
CCACTGCACAGGCACAGGGCAGTGAGGGACGTGGAACAGAGCCACAGGGCAGCACAGAGGCATGGGGTAGTTAAGGACCTGGTGCGGAGGTAAGGGCAGCGTAGAGGCACAGAGAGGTGAGAGACCCAGTTTGGAGGCATGGAACCACATATGGAGCAGCAAGAGACCCAGCATAAAGGCATGAGGCAGCAAGGGACCTGGCGCAGAGGCATGGGACCTGGTGTGGAGGAATGGGGCAGCAAGGGACCCAGCATGGAGGGATCTGGTGGCGGGGAGAAGGGCAAGTGTCTGGGGGGCACCAGGGGAGGCTGAGATTACTTGCTTCCTCACTGCTTACCCCCCTGCCACTGCTTTTTCCGCCACATCAGTGGGGGAGGATAGGGAGGATGAATTTAAAAGAACACTTCAAAAATTATATTCTAGACATAGAAAATTAAAACAAATGTATTATTTTCCATGTATAGAATCTAATTTTGGGGGGATCATCTTGTATTCAAAGTCATCTTGGCTTTAAATCCAGCTACATTTATACTCCCTCCAACCACTTTTGTTGTCCTCCATTTGAAAAATTCCAAAATTATGATTTAAATAAGGCATTTACAAGTTAACATGAATACAGTAAGAAGCACCAACCAGAACATACAGGAACCAACAGTAGAAAGAGTAAAAGTAATTCTAATGGTGGAACCAAGACATGTGAAGAAGGGTATATGCGAGTTCCCAATTTACTTTCTTTGTACTGTTCATTATTTTGCAGCCCTCTATCATTTCTCAGTACTGTTTGTCTCCTTTTTAAAAGGCTATTCTTTTTAATCTGTCCTCATAGTGTAGTATTACCATGCCTCTAATCATTTTTATAATCCATCTCTATACCCTTTTTATTTTTAGTATCTATATTTTTAGAGGAAGTGACCAGAATTGAAAACATTATGTAGGATAACAGTCTGTATTTGGTTCACATACTTGCAGTATTATATCCTCAGTATTATTTTCTATCCTTTCATTTATACATGCTAACATTTGTGCTTGCTTTGTCAGCACAGACTGACAAACAGTGGGTGCATCTACATGTGTGCTTTACTGAAAAGTGGGTGCATCTACATGTGTGCTTTATTGCAAATGCTCGACAGTAAAGCATCACCATCTACATGAGTGCCAGTATTAGGGCACAGTAAATAAATTAACTCCACCATAAGATAGTACTGTCAGGGATGGTACTATCTTACAGAAGAGCCATTTACTGTGCTGTAACACACATGTGGATGGTGACTGGGACAGCAGCACTTTGAGATAGAGGAAAGCAGCCCTGGGCTGGCAGTAGGCTCAGGGGGTCAGCCACATGGCTCCACAGTTTCAGCATTTTCGTCTCTCTGCCTCCTGACCCCACCACCCGGAGAGTGTAGCTGAACCCTGGAGCCTGGTGCCAGCCTGGGGCTGCTCCACCCTGGCTAAAAGTGCTGCTGTCCCAAGTGCATGTGTAGACACTGAACCCAGGAGCAGTGTACTCCAGTGCAAACTGCTCTGGGGTTTGTCACATTACATTAACTGTGCATGTAGATGCACCAGGTTGCAGTTATACCAGTTATACTGGATATAAGGCTGCAGTTATATCAGTATGAAAAGGGTATAAGATCATGTGGGTAACCTGACATTGATCTGAGATAAAATTGTGTAAAGACTTACATGATCATTGCATATTTAATATTTTTATGGAAAACAGATCATGTCAAAAACATTTTACATTTTTAATGAAATTATGCAACTGTGTGGATAGAATATATGTATATTTTTGTATAGTCTTGTATGACAATCTTGTTGAAATAATTAGCAATATACAGAATCAGGGCAACACACGTAGCCTTTTTGCCAGGCACAGGATGGCAGTAACAAGGGCCAAGTTCAAAACTATAATATTTGATAAACTGAAAGCTTTAAAAAGCCATTAGAAATGATGAATTCTCTGAAATGATGAAACTGAAATGAAAGCATTTCAGGCAGTGTCCCACAAGGATCTGTTCTTTGCCCATGTCTATTCAATCTTTGCCAATGATTTGGGGAAAAAACCCCATAAAACTGTTGGTGATAAAATTTGCAGGTGGCAAAATCTGGAAGAATGAGAAAAAATTAAAAGAAGTCAAATTTGGTAAAGTTGGCTCATTTGAACAACATATGCCAAATACAATATCATCTAGGAGCAAGGCCTGTAAGCCACACCTACAAAAAGGGAAAGACTATCCTGGAATGCAGTGATACTGAAGAGAACATAGGGGGTAGATAACTGAAGTTCCCAATGTAGCATTGTAACAGAAAACACAATTCTTGGATGTTTAAGTTGGGGAATGTCAAAAAGAAGTAAAGAGGTGGTATTGTCTCTTTGTATGGCCCTGATGAAATCCCTACTGGACTAGTATGTCCAATTCTGGTGTCCACAATTATGTTGACTAATTTCAGAACAAATGGTTCTGAAAAGAGTTACAAGTCTGATTCAAGCATGGAAAAATGCCTTATAATGTGATAATTTAACAGAACAGCTTGAGCTTCCTATTAAAGAGAAAATTATGAGGAATTCCAGTCCATAAGTAGGGGAAGCTATGATGGGGAAGACCTTTATGACAGCAGATGGATCTTTAATCTTACAGAAAAAGGTATAATGGGCGCCAGTGTTTGGAAGGTGAAACTAAATAAATGAAGACTAGATACAGGTGCAATTTTTAACAGGGAAGGTAATTAACTAGTAGAACAATTTATCTAAGATTGTGGTAGATTCTCCATCACTTGGAGTCTTCATATCAAGATTGGATGTGTTTCTAAAAGCTAAGAACAGAAGTAATGGGTTTCATGCAGAATGTATTTTTGAAATTCTGTAGCCTTCAATACACAGGAGATCAGATTCAATGCTGTCAGTGATCCCTCCTGGCTTTAAAAATTATGAATTTCAAATAGAACACTACTTGCAACCTGTTCAGAAATGACCTATGGTCACAATGTATAACCAGTCCTGAGGGTCATTTGTACAAGAAAGAGATGCTGAACATCTGCAACTCCTATTTATTGTATTTAATAGCATCAAACATGAGTTTCCCCCAACCCCATCAACATAGGGAGGGAGAAGGAAGCCTCATCTTAAATTCAAATATTGACCTGGGGCAGGCAATGACTCAGCTCCAGGTGGGGATAGACAGCAGAGGAGAAGACACAACCACAGGGCATCAAGGGGCAGGGGGCCAGGCAATGAGTAGGGCAAGTGGCAGGGACAACAGGTGATAGGAGGGAAGACAGGGAGGGCAAGGCGCAGGGAACAAGGGGAGGAGTTTTGGGTCCTTGCTGCTGTATTCTGACAGGGGGGGGGAGGGGGGGGGGGGGGGGGGAACAAATTTAAAAGGATCACCCAGTAATGAGATTGGAGACATGGAAAATTATAACAAATATGTAATTTATAATACATTTATAATTTTCCACTTCTAGAATTTATTATTGGGTGGTCATCTTAAATTTGAAGTCATCTTGGATTTGCATAAATACGCTTTCTAAATGCACACAGGGAGGGTTCAGCACTTCTTAGAATCAGCCCATGAAACATAGAAAAAAAAGATTAGAATAATTTTCTCCTTTTTATTGATTGATATAGTTTTGCATAAGTTTATTCTATGTGAAACAATAATTTTAATTACTCAGTTGCTCATAAGTATTTCATTTCCAATCCAGTCAAATGAATCAAGAGAATGATTCTGCCTGTTGGTAAGAAAACAAGAAAAGGGTGCAACTTAAAGGCAAAACACATAGAGAAATATAATTATTCTATATACACTGCACTTTCAAGGTGGTTGGAAGTACCTAACTAAAGGTGCAATCCAGTAGTTATTACCTAGGGGAAATTCTGAAACCAGTAGTGAGTTTGTCCATGCAAATACCCTAGAAGAATATGGACTTTAGTATGTAGGTTATCTGTTATAAACCTGACAAAGCTCTACATTATTGTTTATATCACACTCTTTATTCATATTGCTACAATGATAACAAATATATAATTAATATTACTGCCACTTACTTGATCTCTTCCTGATTTATGTGACGTCATGTGGCGTTCAAGCTGTGTTCTGTATGCAAATGTGTAACTGCATAAGGAGCAACTGAAATTATCTTCATTTTTTTCATGGCGATATTTAATGTGTTCCTTCAGAGAGGTAAAGCGTTTGTATCCTCTATCACAATATGGGCAGGTAAGCAGTTGTGAAAATGCATCTGGCGTTCCTGCACAGGACAGACAATATACCTTTATTTAGATCAAAATGAAACCTCTCGGTATAATAACAAGAATAAATATGTTGATGATATATATTCTTAGGTCCATATATACATATAGTTGTCTTGAACTACTGGTAGATTATGTACTTTCAGGAAAGGAATAAGAACTGTTATTTCAGTTTTTCCTGACATGCACCCACTCGTTAATTATCTACGGAACAGATATCACTAAGTTTGCGCTGATTAAGCTAAACAGAAATAAGATCTAACTAAACACATTTCTCATAATTAATCATCTATTGGATTACCGGTGCAACACTATAAAATTTATGCATATATTTTTTGATTGAAAAGCAGTTTAAAAATTTCAGAACAAAGTCTGAGAATTCATCAGTGATTTAGCTTCGAATATGCATGCCAATCCTGCAGTCATATTTACCATTTAGCACTACTTTGCCAGTAATGAATAGTTGTTTTACTTTCAGTTGCTGAAGAACAATCTTGTGAATTATAAGAGCACCCCTCTTATTGTTCTAAAAATGTTCACCTAATACATAAATATATAGACAAGTACTGGAAGAACTAATAAATGTATATTAAAGAACTGACAGAAATGTAGTTTCTTGTGATAGTTCTTGGAAACAAAATACATTATTCATCTCTCTTCTGCCTCTCTACATCTTAATAAGAAGAAATACAAGGAAACATGTCATACAAATATTTAACTCATAGTAAGATATTGTGTAGGGATGGCAAGGATGCAGAGATGACACGGATGAAAGAAAATAACGAGAGAACAAAAACATTTGATACCAGAAGACCAATTCTGATCTTTCTTGTACCAGGTTTACACTGGTGTCACTCTACTGACTGTTACAGAGTTCTTCTAGCTTTATGTCAAGATAAAAGCAAAACAGATTTCAGGCCAGATCCAAACTGGTCAACTGGGCATCCAAGCAAATGCATAGAATTAAGATACCTAAGGTCCCTGGCACATAGTACATTTATGGCACAATTAACATGCCAATCATGCCATAAATTGCAAGAATGCTACACATTCAGCTAATGTATGGCACCATAAAGTGGCAAACCAGGCACAAAGTTGTTCCACAAAAAATAGGGAATATCTTTGTGGCTTACTTGTATAGAGCCATCAATTGAACATGTAGCATGCACCCATCCCAAAGTGCCATAAATTGAACATGTAGCATGCCCCCATCCCAAAGATGACAATTAGCTAACTGTCAACTTCAGCACTGGGATGAGACTCAGCACTGTGATAATGTTGTCCCTTGTCCCGATGATGAAAATGAACTGCCTTGCATTGCAAGGTTTCCTGGCAAGAGTAAACCCTGAGAAACCTGGCAATTCCCATGCTCAGCAGCCTTTTCTGCCTTGCTCCAAAGCCCCTGCAGGGGTCGTGGGGCAAGATACTTTAAAATTTTTGGTCATGTGAAGCCATGGGGAACTGGGCTACATGCATGGTTTTTAGATGTCCCAGTGTCCTGAGACACTTGAAAACTGCAATTTTCTTTGAACCCTGGTGCTGTCTGGGGCCCAGGCAGCTGATGGGTGGCCTCAGCCCCAACCAGTTCAGGGTCTCAAGCCCACTAAGAGTGGGGCTGACAGTCAGCTCATTGTCAGCCCTGGCCCCAAACAGCCTGGTATCTCAAAACAACCCAGGGCTGTTGCTAACACTAAGCTGATTGCTGGTCATAGACCAGGGAGCCCCAGGTCTTAATCAGCTGCCACCTGCACAGCCAGCATCCGCAGCCCTGCACATGACACTGCTGACACTGGTTTTAAACTTGCCACACAGGGGAAAGCTGATTGGCTCCCACTGCACAATACTTGCAGAGCCACCTGGGTTTCAACTTGCCAGTGCAGGGGAAATCTGTGCTCCCCCTCCACCGGCAAGTAGAAAGGGTGTGATTGGATTCTGATCCCTGATCCCACAATTGTACTTCCTGCCATGCATGTGTGCCATGGAAGGAGGCATGATTGTTGGGATTGGGGATCAGACCCCATTGCTAAGTGGCATGCTTCAGTAAGCAGGGAATGCTGGGAAGAGTGTGGACAGTTCCAGGGGGCTGGTGCTCAGGCACCATGAAGTTAACAGATGTCCACTGTGACAGGGTGCCTCTTCAGTGGTGGCCGTGAAGCCCTTGCAGCCCTCACTTCCTGGGCAAACCCCTTCTGGTTTCCTGCCATGCCTTGATGTTGGTTATTTTAATGAGGGAGGCTGCCCCAGGGCTACCTAAATTGTTCTTCCAAACAAGAAGAACATCTAACGCAGGAGGTACGGTCCCTCTAGGGGAAATGCCTTACCGGACTTGGTGTTGGCTATGGGGGAGGACCTGGTAGGGGAGCTATAGATTCATGGTCACCTTGGGGACAGTGATCACCAATCAATTGAATTCACCATCCGGCGTAGGGTGGGTAAGATAACTAGTAGAGAAGTGCTTGACTTTAGGAAGGTTAACTTCAGTGTGCTCAGGAGTGTAGTCAATGACACATTGTACGATAGGAGTATTGGTGAGATGGGAGTCCAGGAAGGGTGGTCATTCCTAAAGGAGGCAATCCTTCAGGTGCAGAGGGAGACCATCCCAATGTGAGAGAAAAGGGGCAAAGGAGCCAAAAAACTTCCTTGGCTGAACAGGGAAATCCAGAGGAGCCTAAGGGCAAAAAAGAAGGCATATAGGCAGCGGAAGCAGGTTGAAGCTATATACCTACTTGGCCCGCGCTTGCAAGGAGGCATTTAGAAAGGCCAAAGCAACTACAAAGCTGAGGCTGGCAACACAAATTAAAGACAACAAAAAGTATTTTTAGGTATGTAGGGAGTAAAAGGAAGGCAGAGGGCAGCATAGGACCCCTACTAAACAAGGAGCAATTAGTGACAGACAGGGGGGACAAAGCTGAGCTATTCAATGAATTTTTTTGCCTCAGTGCTCTTGAACAGGGGTCAAGATAAGTCTCCTGATGTGCTCTAAGACAGGCATCAGAGGGACACCAGCCCACCAATTGTCGATGTTGACTTGGTGCAGAGTAACTTGGATGGACTGGACGTGTTCAAGTCACCAGGCCTGAATGAGCTTCATCCGAGAGTACTGAAGGAATTGGCCAGTGTCATAGCAGAACCACTGGCACGGCTGTTTGAGCACTCATGGAGCTCAGGTCAGGTCCCAGAGGACTGGAAAAGGGCCAGTGTGATCCGTATTTTCAAGAAGGGGAGGAAGGAGGATCTGAGTAATTACAGGCCAGTCAGTCTGCCTTCCAGCCCTGGAAAGGTCTTTGAAAAGATTATGAAGGATCATATTTGTGGGAGCCCAGTGGGAAAAATAATGCAGCAGGGAAACCAGCATGGATTTGTAGCAGGTGGATCATGCCTGACCAATCTGGCTTTGTTTTATGACAGGGTCACAAAATGCTTAGATGCAGGAGTAGAGGTGGATGTCATTTTCTTAGACTTTAGCAAAACCTTTGATACGGTATCTCATCCCAGTCTCATAAATAAATTAAGAGGCTGTGATATAGATGTTTACATGGTCCAGTGGGTGGCAAATTGGCTTAGTGGTCACACCCAGAGAGTCATAGTAGATGGGTCGGTATCGACCTGGAAGGATGTGGGTAGTGGGTCCCGCTGAGTTCGGTCCTTGGACCTGTACTCTTCAATATCTTCATCAGTGACTTGGATGTGAGTGTGAAGTGTACTCTGTCCAAGTTTGTAGATGATACTAAATTGTGGGGTGAAGTGCACACTCCAGAGGGTAGGGAATGACTGCAGGCAGGCCTGGACAGGTTAGAAAAGTGGGCAGTACACAATAGGATGTAGTACAACAAGGACAAGTGCATAGTGCTGCACCCAGGGTGCAAAAATATCCAGCACACTAACTAGCTGGGAAGTAACTCTCTCAGCAGCACAGAAACAGAAAGGGATCTCAGAGTCATAGTGGACTACAAGATGAACACGAGTCGTCAGTGTGACAAAATCATTAGCAAAGCTAACTGCACTTTATCATGCATCAGCAGATGCATGACAAAGAACCAAGGAGGTGATACTTCCCCTCTATGCGGCATTGGTCAGACCGCAGTTGGAGTACTGCATCCAGTTTGGGGCACCACACTTCAAGAAGGATGTTGAAAATCATCACCAGGTGCACATAGTCTCTGCCTTAAGGGTCAAGAGGGTCCAGAGGAGGGTCACTTGTATGGTTGGGGTTTACAGGACAAGCCCTATAAGGACAGACTGAGGGACCTGGACCTCTTCAGCCTCCACAAAAGAAGGCTGAGAGGTGATTGTGTGGCTGCCTACAAAATCATTAGGGGGACACAAGGGATCGGAGATGCTCTGTTCACCAGGGTGGCTTTTGAGGTAACAAGGAACAATGGTCACAAAGTGAAAGAGAGCAGATTTAGGCTAGATATCAGGAAAAACTTCTTCGCAGTAAAGGTGGTCAAAATTTGGAGTGGGCTTCCAAGGGAGGTGGTGCTCTCCCCTACTTTGGGGGTCTTTAAGAGAAGGCTGGATAGGCATCTGGCTGGGGTCATCTGAT
>NW_005842231.1:621054-644072 GCF_000455745.1 Alligator sinensis | reverse complement strand
TACACCATGCCCCATGCCTCAGAGATGGCATCTTCTTTGGTGTGTTCTTTCACTTAAGGCCCCATCTGGGATTCCTAGACCCTTACTGGTCCCTCACTTTCAGCCTCTCAGTAGGCTCTGGACCCCTTTTCTATGGTGGTGCTCTAGAGTTGCAGTCCTCCTGCTAAGGTAGTGTTCTGTCAGCAAGCTCCAGATCATACTGCCAGCTTCTCTCAAGGCCTGGACTTATATCTGCCAACTCCCTGGGTCAGCTGATCACCCGATTAGGCTTGGCCTATACCTGCCAGCAGCTTCAGCCTGGCCTCAAAGTGGCAGGCAACACTACTGCCCTGCCACATCTACCACCAAATAGCACAGACGGATACCACCTGTGTCACAGCCACAAATTTTGGGCATTTGTGGCATGAGCAGGAGTATGGATATTCATTTTCTTGGCTTCTGTGCTATCATAGAAATTTTTATAGTGGATGGTCTAGAGCAGGCTTGTCCAACATGCGGCCCATGGGCTCTCCAAGCTGTTTTCTGAGGCCCGCGGTGATGAAAGCGAACCGAACGCTGTGGGGGGGGGGGGGTGATACCTCTTCCTGTGAGGTCTTTGAATATGGTTCGCTGGCCCACTAGGTGATAAAAAGTTCATGATCCAGCCCCACATTCAAAAAGGTTGGACACCCCTGGTCTAGAGATTTCCCTGTGAAGCCTTGTAACTCTCTCCATTAACTATATGGAGTCGAAACAACTTACTATTTGTATTGCTCTCCTGGGACAAGCTGCCTATTTTTCAGATGTTCCAATTCTTAAGTTGGAAACATCTACAAGGTCAATTTGGATCTGGCCTTTAGTCTCTTTAGGCAGGACTGTATGTGAGAAGACCTCATGTTTACTGTTTTGCAAATAAGTATATATATTCAATAACTCTGTAAATTTTTCTGTACGTATCTATTTTATATACCCAGTAATTCATTTGTAAGATTGTGACCATCATGGTTGGTTATCTTCTTATATATTTTTGAATAAAAAACATTACATTGTTTCAAAAACCTCTCAATTTATTTTCAGATAAATAAAATGCGGGATTTGCCAATCTTGGATCAGACTATTAGTCTATAAAGTAAGGAACCTTGCCTCTGGCTGTTCCAACTCTTCATGCTTCAGAGAAAATGGAAGGCAATTTCTGCTATAATTCAGTTATCCAACTGTGCAGAGCTATTATAGGGGAGTGGGACAGAATGTCTTCCTGAGCTTCATAGATTATCATCCTATGCCCTGAAGCATAAGGTGTAAATTCCCATGGATCATTATTTTAACTTAAATAACCACAAATATTAATACTTGTAAGATTAGCTGCTATCTTTGAAAGTACTTCTAAATTATTTATCTTGATGACCTCCTCTGACACTTAACATCACATGTTGATTATATGCTCCATAAAGTAGCATTTCCTTTTGTTTGTTTAGAATTTACTGCCCTTCATCTTTAAAACATGGCTCTATTGTTCTTGCACAGTGGGACAAGGGAAAGAGGAGAATCAGTTCAGTTTTCACTATATTATTTACACTTTTTCTTTTTCAAATAAGTCCTTCCTTCCTCTTCACATTTTCAGGGTAAGTAAAGTAATGCTCATGGAAATAGGTTAATCTCCACTGGTTTTGTGTTATTCTGTGGATTTTTTCAGTCTCTGATCAGGCTAGATTTAAGTGGATGTCTAAAGCTAAACACAGCTGCATAAATGTAGACATACTGTAATTTTGTTTTTATAATATCTATTATTTCCTCTTATTTTTATAATTCACTTTAAACAACAGAAGGTCCATCATTCCAGTGTGAATATAACTCAGTGCATCTCATAACACATCGCACTTATTCATGTTAAAATTTAGAGAAGAATTTTCAAAAGCTTTCATTTTTGGCCAAACTCTGCTCCCATTTGAGTCAGTGATGAAATGGAGGAGTTAAACCAACACTGAGCACTTTTGAGAACCTCAAAATTAGGCCCCCTATACACCTGTAGGTAAAAGTGATTGTGGGATCACACATTAGATCCCATTGCACCTTACTGCTGCTGCATGGGGAGCTTCCTTTTCACCAGAAAGAAGCAAGCTCCCATGGCTAGGAGCTCCCCTTGTTGAGGGGCTCTTAGCTGCAGGGGTGACCCACGCACCCCTCAGGCTTGGGGATTGCAGCAGCTGTGATCTCCCAGGCTCAGGGGTGCGTGAAACCCCTAGGCCTGGGGCACCACAGCAGCAATGATCAGCTCTGGGAGTGTGTGAAACCCCCAGGCCTTGGGGGGATCATATCCCCAAGCCTTGGGGATCATGGCAGCTGTGATCCTCCAGGTCAGGAGTTTCACACACCCCCGAGCCTTGGGGACTGTGGCTGCTGTGATCCCCCAGACCTGGGGGTTTCATGCTGGGCTTGGTGCACCTCTGTGACTGAATCCTGAGAGCTGACAGCATTCTCAGCCACAGGGGAGACCCGGCTATATGTGCAAATTAAAACTCGACAGCAACCAGCTATAAAGTTACTATATATTTTCAAGGTCTAACTTTATAACTGGTTGGAGTTTTTACTGTGTGACAGCTACTTTGCACGGGTAGCTAGTCTTAAGGTAATTGGACAGTTAACCAGTTAACTGCACAATACCTGTAATGTGTAGAGAGCGCCCTAATCATGCAACGTACTACTTGATACCCAAGTTTGAGTACATCCTTTTCAGAATGTCTCACAGGGTTTTTTAGTTTAGTAACACTGACTAGTGTCATTATCTTGCTGTCCATTTTCCCCCCAATTTTTTTTATATCTATACAGGCACACACACAAACACACACATATATACTCTGTGTGTGTACAGTAGTATATTCTATACTTGTTCGTGTGCATGTGTGTGGGCACTTGCAAGTGTGTACACACATTATATGTTAACACAGAATATCAGTGTTCCCTATTAAGATTCCCAGAATACCTCATTACCATCTGACTGGGCTGGAAAATGTAAATAACAGATTCAAACAGTGATTAAAATAATTTTACTAAAAACCACTGAATTAACTCAGGTAGAGCCTTTGTAAGATTAATTTGAAAGTTGCTGCAATTATAACTTTAGATTTAAATTTATGATGATTCCACCCCCCCACCCCCCCTTTACTACACCCCACAACAGAGCCATCAGCATTCCTGGATCTTACAGCTGCACCTCCAGAAATGTAACATATCTCATCCAGTGCACCAAATGCCCTGATAGAAAATACGTAGGAGACACCAAACAACAACTGCGCACCAGAATGAACGCACACCGGAAATCTATCAAAGACAGAAATACCCAAATACCGGTGGGGGCACATTTCTCACAAGAAAACCACTCTCTCTCCAATCTCTCAGTCCTGATCCTCAAAGGAAACTTACAAAACACTTCCCAGAGACGAGCCTATGAACTCCCACTTCATCAACCTCCTGGATACTAAAAATCATGGACTAAATATAGACATTGGATTTATGACACATTATAACCTGCCTGACATCTGACTGCCCAGGTCTCTCTCCACTTTCACCCCCCTTCTCCCCCCACACCCCACCTGTCTCTCACCCATTGACTCCTCAGTCTACATTTTCACTGACTACCTGTCTTGTATGCATACCAGCCCAGCCGCTGGCTTCTTTACTTTTCATTCCATCCAGGAAGAGCACACCCCAACTGCTGCAGCTTCCTGAGCCTGACGAAGGGTTTTTGAACCCGAAAGCTTGCTTAATAACTATTCTCCAACTATCTGAGTTGGTCTAATAAAAGATATCAGATTCACCCAAGGAACCTTGTCTGCCTATGTCCTTAGACCAACACCGCTACAACCTGCACCCCTGATGATTTCAATTGCATTTCAATGCCACTATTGGCCAGTGACTCATATGAATCTTACAAAACTGCTAGATAGAGCTCAAAATATTAAAAAATAAGGCTCTGATCCTGTAAATACTTAATATGGGCTTTACTCACATAAATCATCTCATTGACTTCAATGGGGCTTTTTATGCTTAAAAATAAGTATGAGCACACGTGCTTGCAACAGCAGGAACTAAAATAATACTCTGATTAACAAAAGGCCTTTACTCATAGTAATATAACTTTATCACTTCAAAACAAAATTGTCAGGTATTAATAACCCCCTTTGTTTGAGCTTGTAATTACATTTGCAAAAACTTAATTGTGAACTTTTATATAGCCATACAGGACAACGTTTTTAAAAATAGAAGCCTAAAATTAGATTCTTCAGTTAGGCAGGTGCTTTGAAATGTCCTTGAGTTTATGTTGTCCTCACAATAAAGATATGAGTGAGGTCCTTGACTTTTCTGTTTCCGAACTTGTGGAATTTCAGGTGTGGGAGAGAAATGCATATAGGAGGCTCCTCAACCACTCCATCATAAATGCGTCTGAGAGGGAACCTGGGCTGAGACCTCTCCTAGAGCAAAAGGATGGGCATTTCCTGATGACTTCTTTGGAAAGAGGTCTAGGATCAGAGGCATCCCCTTCTGCAAATATGACCCTGAGCACTTAGTCCTTGATGATCTACTCATGACGTAAGGAGAAAACTCTGTCCGGGAGTGTGTTGCTGTGTCTTGGAGACTGGGTAAGTGTACTGCCAATAGGTATGTTTGGTGGTCTAGTCATAAATTGACTGCCCCTCTATATAGGTTGAGAAATCTTGCACTTTCCTGTCTGCTGATACAGAACATTGTGGAAGAGTTGCCCATCATATCTGGATGATGTGGAAAAGACTGTGCAAGGCTTCAGTATTGCTCTGAGTACTAGGGTCGCCTATAAATGTGCATCAAGGCTGCTCCGACACGTTGAAATTACAGTGCATTAGAAATCGAGTCTGCTGGAGTGTGGTAATTACCGTGTTCCAGCAGACTCCAGCATCAGGTGCATCAGTGTCCCCGCACTGAAAAATGGTGGTGGGGGTGCTTTAACTAAAGCTCATTTGACAAGCTTCAGTTAAAGTGCCCCTGCTGCCATTTTTCAGCACAGGGATGCTGACACATGGGACACTCTGGGCGCTGAAAGCGGCTCCAAGAGTCGCTCTAATTAAAGCACCCCTTCCCCACGTCTTGGAGCATGTGTATAAACACCCTAGGACATTAATATAGAGCTTCACTTTTTTTTTAACTTGAAGGTATCCTGAATGTGCTCCCTGAAAGTTATTCTCTCTGCCCTTCCTTGTTCTTGACTTAAATGACTAACAGAGTGAATAGCAATCAGGAACATAGATCTCAACTTAAGAAATAGGCACTTTGTGTAATCATCTAATACTGGAATCTGGCCATCACAAGATAGGCATGGATATGACTTTAGAGATGAAACAGGTCTGAGTCAGGCCTTCTGAGGAAAAATAAGATGCAACCCTACTTTCACGAAAAGGACTCTGAGGTTAAACTGAGGGACATGGAAACAACAAAGGCCAGCCAAGTTCTGGAGTTGTAGCCACAAAGTGGTATTACTTCATGGCATTGTTCTAAGTGGGGAAGGGAGGGGTGGGAAATGCCAACAGGCAACAAGCCAAAGGCCAAGAATTGCAGGCTCCCTCTGAAGGGAAAACAGGCTCTTAAATATTCTTAGCAGAACCTCCCTTCACCCTGCAAACCCCAAAAATCTTTGCAGTGTTTTCTGAGGCCTGAAGGCTGGTTGGAGCTCAAGGGAATTGCTCTATCCCTATCCAGGCAACTGAAAGGAACTGAGGAGCTAAAACCCTGCACATCTCTTTTCCCCTCTACAGCAGAGCATGAGGATGAGAGGTGCTAGCATACTCTTTACTACTAAGGCAAAAAAATATCTGGGTGATAGTGTGTTTTTAATACTTGCTAGTGATAATGTGTTTGTGGACAGTTACTCAAGAACAAATTATCATTTTTGCATTATTATATCCTCATCTCAAAATGATCAGTAGTTTGAACCTCCATTGATTTCAACAGATACACAATCTTCAATACATATATGCTTCCTCATTTGTCTAAAATACAAGAGAACTTCCATCTAACTCATTTATTAAAAACCCAGATCAGTAAAATAATTACCATTTTCATCCTGACCGCTAGCTTCTGGTGTGCCTTGTCTCTGGTCCTCTTCAGGTGCTTCAGGGTAAATAACAGCTGTATCTTCCTGTTGAAGGAATTCTTCAACATTTGGGTCATGGTTTTGCTCATTTTCTGCATCAGAATCACATTCATCTTCTTTTACTAAAGTACAAAATGGTGAGAGTCCATTACAAAACACTACATGAAAATATTTAAAATTAATAAATATATGACAAATAACTATATTACCCAAATGATTTGAGATCTGTTCTATTCACAGATTTCAAAGCACTTCCCAAATATTAATGCATTAAAACTTAGGTTAAGCCCTGTGAGTAAGAAGGTTTTTATACCTATTTTACAAACAAATGAAAGTGTGTCCATTTAAACCAGGGGCGCTCAACCTTGTTGCCCTGTGAGCTAGATGTGTGATGCCTGGTCTGTCCACAGGCTGGATCCAGTTGGTGGGACTGATCTGGCATTAGGAGTGGGAGTGACAGGCCCTGATCCAGCTGTGTAGAGTGGGGTGGGTGAGCAGGCAGCCTGGTCCCGATCTAGCTGCACAGGGGGAGGGTATGTGGCTTGGACCCAACCCAGCTGCATGGAGGTATTCATAGAGTCATAGACGCTTGGGTCAGAAGGGACCTCAACAGATTATCGAGTCTGACCCTCTGCCTAGGCAGGAAAGAGGGCTGGGGTCAGATGACACCAGCCAGATGCCTATCCAGGTATGTGGGAGGGGGGAGGAAGGGAGTGTGGCAAATTTTGAAATTAAATCTTCATAATTTTACAAGGAGGAAGCAACTTTGACCACCTGAAACCTGAGATACTGCTCCTACCTTTGTTCAAGGTAATTTGTATTATCACAGAGCCTTACAACAGAGCTCAGAGACACCTAACCAGATAAGAAATGCCTGTCCAGAAGAGTGTTCTGTCTATTTACTTCTCTGAGAAACATGAAACACCATAACCAGAAGGAAATATGAATACGTCCTGCTTACTACCAAACAACTTTGAGGCAAACAGAGTATTCCAACTTTTCTCTGAGCCTTATCTGCATATAAAATGAACTTTTCCAAACAGGAGATTTTACCACACCTTCAATTCTCCTATGAAGTATGAACCTTCATTTCTACCCAAGAGAACTTTTACAATCTTTTCTCTGATGCCTGATGAAGGATGTTTGTGCCTGAAAGCTTGCAATTAAATAATTTGTTTGCAAAAATCTAGTTGGTCTAATAAAATATTAGATAATAAAATTGGCAGGCTAGTCAGAGCCCCCAACGTCTGGAATAGCCTGCCATTGGAGGTGGTTCAAGCACCTACTCTGAACGCCTTCAAGAGAAAATTGGATGTTTATCTTGCAGGGATCCTATGATCCCAGCTGACTTCCTGCCCCTGGGGCAGGGGGCTGGACTCAATGATCTTATGAGGTCCCTTCCAGCCCTAATGTCCATGAAATCTATGCATATATCATCTCTGAAATGAGTCCTGATTGCCTTTTCCTCTAGACCAATATGGCTACAACCTGGATTTCTAAGTAAACACACTTAAAGGAAATAGCTCAAACCTATCTATTGAAAGGAATACTCAAGTCATTCAGCTGGCTCAGGTATCACTTGGACTTGCTTTACAAAAAGAATGGAAAGAAAAAGAAAGGAAACATTTGATAATCTTTATTAAGAATCAGCAAGATTACCAAGAATAGCAAGATTATCAAGCCTCAATGATGACTTGTGTGTTCTCTTTATGCCTTCCCTTCTGGATTGTTTTTCCATCTTCAGTTTACACAAATAATTTAGGACACTATTTTTTAAGTCCTAGTTTTCCTCACTTTAGGCTCACTTGTTCCGCATAGCTCTTCTAAGAACCTGGATAATGAAATCTTAATCATGACCAGCATTCCTGTCTTGAAAGGTACCTTACATTTTTGCAGCTCCCTTGGCTCCTGTGCCGACAAGGCTCTATTTGTTGCCTTTAAGACATCATTTTTAATACTATTTAAGGCTTGTTCATTACTGTAAGCTCAAAGGACACATTTGGGTTTTTACTGAATAGCAAGTTTGCTGGCTGAAACGCAGTAAGCCTAAGAATTTGAGTAGCTTGATCTTCAAGTTTTGGATATGGGTGTCGAGCAGCTTGTTTTAGCTCTATGAATTAATACCTTACTAAATCTTCTAGTTTTAAACTTCACAAAATCAATGACAAACTTCATTTGTTTTTCATTAAAACTGCATTTCAATATTAACCAATACACAGTAAAATATTTTACATAATCTGTAGCATGACAAATATTTGCTAGCAAGTATTTGCTTAAATACATTATTCATACAGTTTACACTTATTGCCATAAAATGCATTCTATGAAAGCTTTGACTGCAAGCATCCTAAATTACTATAATAAACCTCTTCCTCAGTTATTAAAGCGAAGTATATTTTTAATATGGATGTAAAGGTCTACCATTTGTCTCACAGTGTGAAGTCTCATACTGGTTATACAGCTCTACACAATCCAACTGCTAGGTACTACTTATGACATGGGGCAGTATTCACTGTATATAGTGTAGGTAATGTATAATGCAGTTTTTTCTCCTCTTTGGGTTACTGAATTTTTAGTTAGAAATATGTGAACATATATTTCTGAATAATCCACCTACAGTTTTTATAGGATAGATCACTGTATTGTCTAAGTACTAGGCATATATTTTAGCAATGTATAAGACTATTTCTAATAAAAGGAGCTCTATATATTATAATCTAGTACTGCAGTGGACAATATACATTTTATTTTATCTGCTGTGTAGTATGACTATAAACAGAGGAGCTTTTAATGAGGTATTAACCTCATGTTCATTTTAATGATACATTCTTGATGTGTTTAGGCTCTGTCTACTAACCCATAGTGATATTATCTACTACCACACACAAGACTAGCAATAGATTCCTTATTTTGATCTCTTGTTCCTAAAGCCATCTGTAGATAAGCTGCTGCAGAGGCACTGCAGTCAGTCCCTTGTGGGAAGGGACTGCTTTGTGTCATTTGTCAGCAATACCTTGAGACTGAGGAGATCTAAAAGAAGCCTGAGTCTATTCTTCTTCAGCCAGAAAACTGTTTGCAATTTAAGGCTTTCAGTCTGGGACAGTAATAAGGCAGTTTAAAAAGAGAAGATTCAAAGATTTCAGAGGTATATAGACCTGTCTCATCCTGACATTTTATGAGTAAGGGACGAGTAATAGAATTTAATAAAATGAGTACCTGTACATCCAACTTCATCTGTTTGAGCTTCAGGCCCCAGGATTTCCTTTGTTTCTTTTCCAGCTGAAATATAATATTGCACAAAAGGAAGAATTAACATTTCAAAGCACCACCTTTCTTTCTTTTTTATTATAAAAGTTCCCTTTGTTTCTTAAACACATTTATTTTCAATCTTCTAGTGTTTGGGAAAAATATAGTTCAGTTGCATATACTTGCAATCATATGGATTCCTCATGATTTCAGCTGGCACAGAACCTCTCTGATCACAGAAATTTTACATGGAAAAGAAACTGTAATTTTAAAAGAAGGCAAACAGCCTACACCAAAGTAATTATGTCCAGACAGGAAAAATAGGGAAAGGATTGCTGCAGCATATCCAAATATGGTGGTTTTGTATAGTAAGTCTCTTTCAGGCAAGTACAAAGTGTGCTACTTAGAATAAATTCAGGTAGGACTCTTAGTGTCCAATTCTTTAGAAGCTAAAGTACTGGAAGATAAACACACTTACTCTATTTTTTCTAATTAGCAGCACCAGAAGATCATTAATAATTATTTAGAAACTATTTACAATAGACATATGATATAATATTGTGCAATTACCTGTAGCCTGCCTATAGATCACTAGAGATCTAATAAAACTCTTTATCAGAGTTCCTCCTAAGTTTGCCTATTGAACTGGCACTGAACTGAAGCATGCCTCTACACAAACGCTCGTAGTATGGGAAACAAGCAGGAGGAACTTACCCTCCTGCTAGCTGACCAACCCAGACATAGTGGGGCTCACAGAAATGCGGTGGGACCCAACGCACGACTGGGCGGTGAATATCAAGGGCTACAGGCTGTTCAGGGGGGACAGGACAGGGAGGAAAGTTTGGGGTGTGGCGCTGTACATCAAGGAGGAATACACATCCTCATCTAGTAGCACAAGGTCAGATGAAGGGCACACTGAAGTGCTCTGGGTTAGAATACAAGGAAGTCGAGGGGAAAGGGACTTAATGGTGGGGGTCTACTACAGACCACTCAACCAAGGGGAAGTGCTAGACTGGGAATTCTTAAGTCAGCTCATGAAGGTAGTTAGCTCAAAAGACGTGGTCATCATGGGCGACCTGAAATTTCCAGACATCTGCCGGGAAGAGCAGTCAGCCAGGTCTGACCGCTCACGAGCCGACATCCAGCGCAAGGTGGCAAAAGCCTGCAGCAAGGCAACAGCCCTGGACTTCAGGAGGGTGGATTTCAATGAGGTAAGAAGAATAGTCAGGGAGGCACTGAGGTCCCAGAGGGGAAGGGAGTCGGGTGTCCAAGAAGAGTGGTCGTTCCTTAAGGAGACAATCCTCCAAGCCCAAAGGGAGGTAATCCCAACAAGGATCAAAAGGGACAAGAGGGCAGAAAAGCCGCCATGGCTCACCAAAAGCATACCGGAACATCTCCTAGCTAAAAGGAAGGCGTACACCCAATGGAAGGGAGGGGACATCACCAGGGCGGACTATACCTCGGTTGCTCAGGGCTGCAGGGGGGTGGTCAGGAAGGCCAAGGCGGAGATGAAACTGGGACGAGCTACCCAGTAAGTTCATGAAGTCATCTTTTCTATCATAAAAGGTACAGTCTACCCCAGAACCCTAACCCAAGTCTCCAGACTATAGAGTTATGTGCACTGAAACAAAGATGTTCCATCTTGAAGTACTGATATACATGAGGTAGTTGCTTAATACTATCCATGATCTTACAGACTTTTTGTATCTAATTATTTCTTTCTGACACTCAGGAGAGGCACAGCCAGGCCCAGGGTCAGTGAGGACCTAGTCAGGGACCTCCTGCTGGGACTGGACATGTTCAAATCAGCTGGTCCTGACGATCTCCACCCCAGAGTGCTGAGGGAATTAGCAAAGGTCATTGCGGGACCCCTGGCGCAGCTTTACAAGCACTCGTTGTGCTCCGGTGAGGTGCCAGACAGCTGGAAAAGGGCCAATGTGGTCCCCATTTTCAAAAAAGAGAGGAATGAGGACCCAGGAAACTATAGGCCCATTAGTCTTACCTCAGTCCTGGGGAAGCTCTTTGAGAAAATTATCCAGGAGCATAGCTGCAAGGGACCAGCAGGGGAGATGATGCTTATGGGCAACCAACATGGGTTCATTAGAGGCAGGTCCTGTCAGACAAACCTGGTGGCCTTCTATGACTAGGTCACAAAATCCTTAGACGCAGGGGTAGCAACGGGTGTAGTCTTTCTGGACTTCAGGAAGGCTTTCGACACTGTCTCTCACCCCATGCTCATTAAAAAAACTAGGGGACTGTGGGTCGCTCACTGGCTGGAGGGCTGCACCCAGAGTGGTGGTGGATAGGTCATTTTCAACCTGGAGGGATGTGGGCAGTGGGGTCCCCCAGGGCTTGGTCCTCGGACCTGCACTGTTCAACATCTTCATCAGCGACTTGGACATAGGGGTAAAAAGGTGTTGCACCTGGGGAGGTAGAATCAGCAGCAGACCTACAGGCTGGGGAACTCCCTTCTTGTCAGTGCAGTGGCAGAAAAGGATCTTGGAATCATTATTGATGCCAAAATGAACATGGGCCAACAATGTGGGGACACAGTCAGGAAGGCCAACCACACCTTGCCATGCATCCACAGATGCATCTCGAGCAGATCCAAAGAGGTGATCCTCCCCCTCTATGCGGCACTGGTCAGGCTGCAGCTGGAGTACTGCGTCCAGTTCTGGGTGCCGTAATTCAGGAGGGATGTGGATAGCATTGAGAGGGTCCAGAGGAGGGCCACCTGCATGATCAGGGGCCAGCAGGGCAGGCCCTATGAGGAGAGGCTACGGGACCTGAACCTGTTCCGCCTCCACAAGAGAAGGCTGAGGGGGGATCTAGTGGCCTGTTACAAACTAGTCAGGGGGGAACAGCAGGCATTGGGGGAGTCCCTGTTCCCCCGAGCACTACCAGGAGTGACTAGAAATAATGGTCACAAGCTGGCAGAGGGTAGATTCAGACTAGACATCAGGAGGTGCTACTTCAGAGTCAGGGCAGCTAGGATCTGGAACCAACTTCCAAGTGAAGTGGTGCTGGCTCCTACCCTGGGGGTCTTTAGGAGGAGGTAAGACGAACACCTTGCTGGGGTCGTTTGACCCCAGTACTTTTTCCTGCCGTGGCAGGGGTTGGACTTGATGATCTGTTCAGGTCCCTTCCGACCCTACCAACTATGAAACTATCAACCTCATGTTACACAACTGAAATAAGTGTAATTACTATGCCATCACTTATACAAAGCCACTAGTGCTGACATTATGGAGTATATCTGGCTTGTTGGATGTATACCCTCAAAAGATGATTTCACTTGGGAGGTTATTGCCTGAAGGTTTTATATATCATCCCTGCAAAGAGCACTAATTTAAACATCATGATATAGCATCATTTCTGTATCTGACAACTTTAAATCAGTTTTAAGACTGAGACTAGACTTGCTACTACAAGTAGAGAAACTGTTCCGTGAATTTTGCCCTGCTCCAGAACTATAACCTAATAGGCTACAAGGTAATGTCATCATCACTCCCATGCTTTCCCCAAATATATTTTGATGGTGGCCATCGCTTTTTAAGTATTTAAATACCAGTTTTTCCCCTTGAAAGACTGACTCCAGATTAGTCAACAGCCTGCTCTCGAGCCCGCTCTCTTTAACTAAACTTTTGCTGGTAAAAAGCTACAATAGTAGGTTTATGCATGAAAGCAAAATAATTTATATTAATTACAAATCAGGTATAACAACACTGACATCGAACCTGGAGGCTTCTGAAGATGCCTCAGTTCTGAGACTGACAAGACAGAAAACCAGGTGATATGAGGATGAAAACTTATCTTGTATGAATTTGACTATGGCAATCAACTCACTTTATACTACCAGGACCAGATCCAGATGGGGTGCAGTGGCATGGTTGCACCCTCCTTTTCAGACCTACAGGAAGAGTGGCTGGGGACATTAAGACTCTGAAGCAGGTAAGAATTCATTCCGTTCCCCTCCATGTTTTGTGGCAGGTCCCCTGTCTTCCCATTCTCCCCCTTCCCCTTTTTGCCACTGCCTCTGTCCCTGATGTCCTTGTCTGACTCAGGGGCAAGGGAAGCTCCAGAGCCATTTCTGCCCCACTCCAGAAGGGCTGCACCAGGAGCTGAGCTCAGCCAGGGGCAGTAGCAGTGGCATTGGGTGTGTTCTCTCTCCTTGAGCCTGCTCCCATCCTGATGAGGAACACTTGGGAGGACTGGGCAGGGAGGGGAAACCTGGGCTGTGCGAAACGGCACTGTTTCGACTTGCATTTTGATGGAACAGCATTTAATTTCTAATTTTGTTTTGATTCGAAATTGCTGTTCCATTTCGTTTCATCAAAACAGTTTTGCTGTTTCAACACTGTTTCGATGTTTCGCCCATAGGCTATAATGGAGAAACTTCAAACAGCCTCTAACTTTGTCATTTCTGGCGTGATTTGGATGAAACTTGCAGGACTTGTAGCCCCTTCTGAGGGCATGAAGCCTGCCAAGTTTCAGGGAGATAGATGCCGGGGTTTCAGGGAAACTGCGCCTCATAGTCTTGAAAGCAAAAAACTCATGTCACATGTATGTGTTAAGCCACAGCGGGGTCAAAACTGCAGGCTTGCTAGCCCCTGCTGAGCCAAAGAAGCCTGCCATGTTTCAAGGAGATAGGTGCAGGGGTTTCAGGGAACCTGCACCTCAAGCTGGTGACAGGCAAACCTCGTGACATGGGTGATACTGTGTGTGTGTTAAGGCGCACCAGGGTGAAAACTGCAAGACTGCTAGCCCCTGCTGAGCCAAAGAAGCCTGCCATGTTTCAAGGAGATAGGTGCAGGGGGAGTCTGGGTTCTGGGGCCCTGCCCCCCTAGCTGACAGGCAAAACTCATGACATGGATGCTTGTGGGATGGTGTCTGTCTTGGGGCACAGGGGGGTGAAAACTGCAGGCCTGCTAAGCCCTGCTGTTGCCACAAAGCGTTCCAGCTGTCAAGGAGATAGGTGCAGGGGGAGTCTGGGTTCTGGGGCCCTGCACCTCTAGCTACTGACAGGCAAAACTTGTGACATGGGTGGGTGACACTGTGTGTGTTTTAAGGTGTGTCCTCACTCAACTGACACCAAGGCAGAAAGCAGGGCAGTTCAAACAATGCTGCCTTTTATGCAGTTTTTCCCTCCCTCCCCCAGAGCAATAGGATTGGAAGGGACCTCAGGAAAGGATGATAGTCACTGGCTACCCACACAGTCAATAAGAGTAGGCCTTCCCCCCTGCCTCTCCCCGCCTCCTTACTTTAGTTTCTGTTTCCCTCCAGGCAAGCCCAGCTTGAGCTTCGAAACTCAAACCGTTTAGAAAATTTTGAAACGTTTTGACTTGCCTTGTTTTGTTTCAAGGCTGTTTTGAAGCTCTCTGTTTCATTTCGATTTTGCTGTTTCAAGCTCAAAATAAGTCAAAACAGCATCAAAACGAAACTGCTGGCAAAATTTCACACAGCCCTAAAACCTATCCGTCTCTGCTGGTGTCCCCAGCTGAGTCCCTGGAGTTTCCCATGCCCCTGGGTCATCCAAGGTCAGTGGCAGTTGCAGGCTGAGATCCAAGGGAGGAGGGGGGGAAGAGATTTTTACTTGATTTGAGGACTTAAAAGAAGTCCCCAGCTACTGCGCTTTTGACATGGTCTGCCCATCCCCATGTAGGAAAGGAAGGTGGGACTTGGGGGGGGGAAGGCTGCAGCAACTACTGCTGTGCCAGATGCCGCTCCCACAGCCCGTTTTACCAAATCATGTAAACTACCCAATATTTATCAGTTAAAGACAACTTTTAGACATTATCATTTTGTTCCAATAGTCTTGATATCCCACTATAGACTACTTGAGTCTTCCACTTGTCCAGTTTTGCAGCAGATAGGAGGTTGTTTAAGTATTATACAGGATGCTAATAAAAAAAGCTGAGGGGTGGATGCACTGGACAACTGGAAAGGGGGCGGGGGGATCTGGGCTGATGGGGAGCCAATGCAGTGGGCAGAAGCCAGGGGGTGCCTATCTGCCATATGTATCTAGCTCTAGGATCTGTATTTCCTGTCTGTCTGGAAGCTGGACGGCCTTGATCTATTCGATTTCTGCTAATCTCTTCATTCCATAGGTGTTAACAACTTTTAAACTTCTTCTAATAAAGCTTGCTTTTCTTCTAAAATTACTCTGTCTGAGATCTATTCCCATTAATGTTTCTTCAGTAAAAGTGAGTTGCTACCTGAGAACCTGTACTGTGTAGCCTTTTTCTTAGGGGATTAAAACCCACAACAAATCAGAGACAGGGTGGGGAGGACAGGGCTAAAAGTAGGCTGGGAGGTACAATGGTGCAGCAGTCAAAAGCAGGAGGGAGTTAGTTGCAAGGTGGCAAAGGAGGGGCAAAAAGGTAAGTTACTGCAGTGGCCCTTCCCTGGCTTATTCATTGCAGCAGATGACAGAAGTTGTAGGAAACTGAACCAGTGGCACAAGGGCAGCATAAAACAGGCAAGGGTGGATCCAGAGGGGTTGCGCTTTCTGGGGAGGGGTACTGCTGAGGTGGGTGAGTGGGAACTGGAGTAATTCTCTTGCAACCTTAATTGTTTGTTTCTGTACATTGAGAATGGAGGGCAATGGAGGCCATATGGCCATGGGTGGAGGGGGCAGCAGTGGTGGGGGGCAGGGAAGACAGCTAGAGCCCTATGGTCAGGGGCTGTGAAGCATGAAGAGAACTCTTTGGGAGGGGTCCTGGAGGGATGAAGGAAAGGGACTCCTGAGTGTCACAAACAGCTGAATTTAGCACCTGTCATTGCTGAATTTCACTTGGTTGATTATGGACCATATCTCCTGTTTATCCAGGTCATTCTGGATACCTCTACCCTCCAAAGTATATGTAGCTCCATCCAACTTGATGTCATCTGTAGATCTGTTAAATGTACACTCAATCCTGTGGGCCACATCATTAATAAAAATATTGAACAATAACAGACCTAGGATGGATATCTGAAAAACCCCACTTGATAACTCCTCTCAACTGAACATTGAGCCATTTATGACTACTTATTGAGCATGATGATCCAGCCAGTTATGTCTCCATCTTTAGTCTTTATTTCTTTAGTTTGTTAATGAAAATGCCATGAGACACCATGCCAAAAGCCTTGCTAAAATCAAGGTATATCACATATCCACTGCTCTTCCATAAAGCCTGATTTCCTTATCATTCACTTTCTTGGTGAATTTGTACTGGCTGTTCCTGATTATTGTGTTCTCCTCTAGCTGCTTCACAACAGACTCCTGGAAGACTTGTTCCATAATCTTTTCAGGTATCAAGGTTAGGTTCACTGTTCTGTCATTCCCCTTATCCTCCTCATTCCCAGTCCTAAAGACAGGCAACATGGGCATTTTTACATGTGTTCCCAAAAGGGTGCTGGCCCAGCCCAGCCCAGGCTGCCTACTAGGGTTCCTGATAGGATGGGAGCGGGTGGTACCAGACTCCAGGGTTGGATCTTGGAGTGGGGGAGCAGCCAAGGCATTGCAGGGCCCTCTCAGGCCATGCAATGAGCCCTTTGCCACTCATCTGTTCTGCAGAGACAAAAGCTTGGGCATCACTGGTCTAGGCTGTTTGATTCCTCCCCTGTCTTTGTTGCATGGGCGACTGCTGCTGCCTTAGTCAAGTGGGGCACATCTCCCCCCCCCGGTGACCAGTCCCACCAACTGGGGGATGAGGGGAGTCCCCCCATGGGCGATCCCACAATGGCCAATCGCTCTGATCACTGTAGCTGCTTCTGGGAGTGCTTGCAGGGGGGCACTGGTGCTCCCGCCTGCCCATCACCTAAGCGGCAGGTGCAGCAGGTGGGGGGGGGTGTACTGGCACTCTCAGGGGGTGCACATGCACCCCGTGCCCTCTACGCATTGCTACTACTTTGTTGCCAGTTGTGCTTGTCATCTGGTAGCTGCTCCTATTTGTAAAGACTGAAATTTAAAAAAGGCATTAAATACTTTAGCCTTCTCTGCATCATCGGTAGCTAGATTATCTTCTGCATTCTGTAAAGAAACTATAGCTTCCTGGGTCTTTATTTTACTTTTGACATACTTGTAGAATCCATTTTTATTGCCTTTTATGTCCCTTGCCAGCTGCATATCAAATAGTGCTTTGGCCTTCCTAATTTCTTCCTGACATACCTGTGTGACACTCTTTTATGCTTCCCTGGTTCTATGACCAAATTTCGACTTTTTGTAGGATTCCTTTTTGAGTTTCAACTTACTGAAGAGACTCATGTCTAGACAGGTTAGCAATGCATAGAAGGAAGTGAGGCCCACTTAGGAGACATAGTGGAGTGTCTATGGGACTCATGTGTAGGGGTAGAGGGAGCAGTTCTGTTTATGGACAGGCTGTGGGGTAATGGCTGTAGTCTCACCCAGGCACCAGGTGCCTACCCCACCCTGGACCTGGCAGTCAGCCCCCATCAGATTCAGTTATATTTGTTTTCACTTGGTTCAAACTGAATAATACATCCCTAGCATATTAATATAGATTCTAGTTTCTTTTAATAGGATAAAAATGTGTTGTGCTGATGCGCCATATCACCTGCAACCCTTTTTTCAAAATCCTAGATTGTCCATGACTCCAGAGCATAAACCACCTGAGGGATTACATAGATTATTCCACATTCCATTCTTGGGACTCTAGCGTATTCCTACAAGACACTGAGTATTTACACCTATCAGATACAGGATGCTAGTGTAGATGAACTACTCATCTGATTTGGAATGGCAAGCCTTAAACTCTTATACACGTACTAGCGAATTGCCTGTCAAGAATGATGGGAGGGGGTGGGGGGAGGGGCGGGACAGAGAGTTGCCACCCACCATCCATGGGGGCGGCAGGGGGGGGGGGGGAGGGGAAGGGGAAGCTTGTACGCAGTGGTTGCTGCCACCACGCTCCCCACTCGCGTCCGGTCCTGTGGCACCCTCCCCACCACGTCCAGCCCCGCGCCATCATTTTTGATGGGCATTCTTGATGCAACACTGGCTGGAGCCACGCCCTGCCAGGAGCCATGCCCCCCCCAAAAGTGTTATGGACAGACACACAGACAGATTAACTAAGCCCTTTATATATAGAATTTAAGTAAAGTGTAGTGCCATAACCACATTAAAAATATTTATTTATTTATTTGATTTATACGACATTCTCCACAAAAAAAGGCTCAGGGCAGCTTACAATAAAAACAAAATATACTTTAAAAGCAGATAAAACATTAAAATAGAACAGACTGTAACAGAACACACTCCCCAAACAATAGTTCAAAATTTAACCCCATCTGCTAAAAGCCTATTCAAATAAAAAGGTCTTATATCACTTCCAGAAGATATCTACATATACCTAACAATAGCAATTGTTAGAATCCATAATTTAGAAAGGATAATAAGAAACAAGGACAGTATACTTTTTAAAATATTGAAGAGCCAATATCAGCTTTAGCTATACACTGAGGAATTCTATGACTACTTTCTGTGTACATCTGCACTACTTCCCTGATGTGTCTAGGAAAGAATACTCCAAGCGTGCTTCACACAGCTGCTCCTGCCAAACCCGAGCACTCAGCTTCAAGGTACCTGATGTGGGCAGTCCCCAATCTCTGACATACTTGAGAGTGATTGTGGGAGATGCTTTAGGAGTGGTCCCCAGACACACCTCGGCTATGATCCAGACATACCCTTCATTCCCAGCTAAGAGGTCAAAGAAGGAGAAAGCCTGCTATTTCTACCTACCCTAATAGCAGAGATCATAGCTAAAATCTGATAAATGTACAGACCCAACACATTTGACTGTATGCCTGTAAATATATCCAGAAACAAGATATGTATTTGAAGGGAGATTGTAATGCTTTAATCCAGTTCTAATTTTGACCACTGCTTGGAAAGTCTTATGTTAATGGAATGAAGCCTGATATAATCCATCAGTGATGATGGTTAAGTGCTTCAGCCTTTGGCTTTTTGATACCTAAGACCTGGTCTGCTGCTCAGAATCTTCCTGAAGGCTGAAATCATATGCTGTATAACCCTGAAAGACATTATGGGGTACTAAAAATTAACCTGTAATACATAAAACAGTGGTGTTTTCCCTATAAAAAAGAGCTAGTGAGATCTCTCCATTATGACCATTAAATCTGCTGAAGAGGTAGAAATATCCATGTAGCTGAATGCCTACAGTAATTTAAATCACCATATTTAAAGTAACGAATCTGTGAATTCTGCTAGATACCCGTCATCAACAATCTCAGACAGGACACAAGAAGAAGATGACTGTTCTAACAGTGACGAAGTTTTTCCTGTTATCTAACCTAAACGTATTTTGCTGCAGTTTCAAGCCATTGGTCCTCATCCTGCTCCCTGGAGCTAGAGAGAAAAGACATTTTCCCTTAGCTTTATGGCAGCCCTCCAGATACTTGCTATCATGTACCCTCTTAGGCATGTTCAATTTGTGGAAAAGGTGTTTATTTCCTTTAACCTCACCTCATATTTCTTGTCTTCCAAGCCCTTTATTATTCATGCTGTCTGCCTCTGGACCCTCTCTAACTTCTCCATGTCCTTTTAAAAAACTGGAGCCCAAAACTATACACAATACTCCAGATGAGGCCTAACCAATGCTGAGGAAAGAGGATCAATGACTTCCTGTGTCTTGCTCCTAATGCTGCCCAAAACTGTTTTAGCTGCCCACAATTGATGCACCCCAAAACTGTTTTAGCCTTTTTGTGTGGCTGTATTGCACTGTAGACTCATGTTGAGTTTGTGGTCTGCCAAGACTCTCATATCCTCCTTAGTGCTGCCATTCAGCCAGGTGTCACCCATTTTGTATGTGTGCTTTTTAATATTCTTCCTGAGGTGTGACGTGTATTTGTCAGTCCAACCCAACTTTCCAAACTGCCAAGATCCTTCCAAATTGTGATCCTGTCTTCCAGTGCGTTTGCACTCCTTCCCAATTCTGTCATCTACAAATTTGCTCAAGACGCTCTCTATTCCAGCATCCAAGTCATTAATACACAGGTTGAATGGCACTGGGCCCAGAAAGAGCCCTGTGGGACTCCACTCAAAACTTCCTGCCATTCTAACATCCCTTTACCGTTTGCTTGCAGCTACTGAGCCATGTGTGTATCCACCTTATAGTAGTTTTGTCCATCCCACATTTTTCCAATTTGTTTATGAGAAGGTCATGTGGAACCCTGTCAAAGGCCTTGCTGAAGTCGAGATACACTATATTCACAGCATTCCCTTCATCTACCCATGTAGTTACTTTGTCAAAGAAGAAGATTGTTTGTTTGACACAATGTGTTCTTAGTAAATCTATGCTAGTTGCTTGTAATCAGCCTGTTGTCCTCCAGAAGCTTTCACCTCCAAATGGATTCTGCCAGTACATTCAATAGTTCAAAAATTAATCAGAACCTGGTGACTTGAATTCATTCAGACCCATCAAAAGCTCTCTCACAGTCCCTTATGTCATTTTATCCATCCACTTGTCCCTTTCTATATCCAAAAAATGGTTACTACCTGTCTCATTGCAGCTTAACTCTTTTGTGGAGACAGAGGCAAAGTAGCTGTTGAGTAGCTTTGCCTTCTTTGCATCTTCTGTTAGGAGTTTCTCCTGGCTATTTAACAGTGGACCCACAGTTTCCTTGGTTTTTCTCTGCTGGCCAGCATATTTATATTTGTTGCTTTTAACTTCCTTAATCAGGTGCAGTCAATATCAATATCTTTATCTTTTCCTTCCTGATTTTGTCCCTGCAGGTTCTTGCTATTTTATGGCTTGCTTCCTGGTGACCTGCCCATTTTTACAATACCTGTATGCTTTCCTTTAGCGTTTGAGGCATCCTAGAAGCTCCTTGTGCAGCTATATTGGTCTCATGTCATTATTCAGTTTCTTGCTGGGCTCCCAATATTGTGCCCTTTACAAGTTTCAAGCACTCCTGGGTGCCTTTAATCTTCAATATGTCTTCCCATGGCACCATACCTATCAACTCCTTGAGTCAGCTGAAATCCACCATTTTGAAATCTAGCAACCTAGTTTTGCTGACCTCATGCCTTCCTTGTCTCAGGATCTGGAATTCTATCATATCATGATTGCTTTTCCAAACTTGCCCATAACCTTCACATCCTCCACCAAGTCTTTGCTACTGGTCAGCTCTTCAAAAAGCTGTCTGCTACAGTGCTGCTTCCAGTGGTAGTGTATACATTATACAGATAATTAACACAGTGGGCACAACTACACAAGACACTTTATTAAGCATTAGACTAATCTAATGTGCAGTTAAGCATCACCATCTACACGTGAACGGGATTTAATGTGCCTTAAATTAATCTAATGTGTTGTTTGCTAGTACCAGCATATATAGGCACTAGATAAATGGTGCATTAGCTAATGCACTGTAGAGCATGTGTAGATGCTGAGCAGGAGCAATTTGCTCCTGGTTAGCCCAGGCAGCTGATCTCCATGTGAGACCCAACCCAATCCCCATGTGGTGGGCAGACAGGTTCCAATATGGCTGGGAGAGCTGGGCCAGCTGTAGGAGGAGCTGTCTCAATCCCCACATGGCTGGAAAGACAATTGCCCCTGCAGCTGGCATGGCTGTCTTCGCCACATGGAGACCACGACTAGTTCTGATCTCTACGTGGCAGGGAAGACAGCTACCCCTGCAGTCGGCACAGCTCTTCCCACCTGGCGGAGATTGGAACTGGCCCCTGTGCTCCTTCAGCCTCCAGGGCTGACATCTGCGGAGTCTGGAGCTCCTCTTGGCTGCTGCAGGAGGGCAGAGCAGGGCAGGAGCAGCCCTGGACTGGACTGCTCTTGTCAGGCGCAATTTGCTTCTGATGGGGGTACACTTGTAGACATGTGTGTGGAAGTGCAAAACAAAACTCACTTCTTCAATTAACTGCATGTGAAGATGCACCCAGTGTGTACATTAATACTCTTTATAAGCACCTTTCTCATTCTGGACTTGCATGTAACAAAGACAGGTGGCAGAATCACAGAACTATCATCTCTGGCTATGGCCTGTCTTTGTTTGTGATAATTTGCCCTGAATTATACCACACTTTCTAAGCCTGAAAGGCTATAACTACTGCAAAATGGTCCAGCATACTTAGCAACACAGGCTACTGAAAGCACACAATCTATGTACTTCTCTAGTCCCATTATCTGTCTATAAAATATCTGTTCAAGTTTAAAGTCTCAGTTTTCATTTGTAGGGCTACAGATACAGTCCTGACTTGGTAACAGGATGTTCTCTTTTAGTACTTGGACCACCTTTAATAGGTATGCACCTTAGAAAACGATGGAATTGCATGCCTCTGGAATGAAGCTTACAACTACATGCAATTACATCTCAGGCAATTCTTGGGGACTAGCTCAAAAGACTCTACAATATACTCCTGAAGGAACTAAAATTAACAAACTATAACACCTTCTCTCAAAACACAAAACTCACTTCTTCAATCTGGATTTCCTGAATAGCAATATACAGCTTATCATCTGTTTTATCAGTTTTACTTATATTTTTTTAAAGACTCAAGCCACACCTAAGTTCTTCCCTTTGCGGTGAGGAAGTTGGGAGGTGGAGAATGACGAGAAGCTTAATTTGACTGAGATTAGTCATCATGCTTATTTTTAACTTAAAAATTACTAAGGCTCAGATCATCAAAAGTATT
>NW_005842231.1:615141-621044 GCF_000455745.1 Alligator sinensis | reverse complement strand
CTGCTGAAATTAATGGAAGTTGCATGCTTAAAATTATTTTCAGTATCCTGATATAAGATGCCAGTGTAAGGGGTACAGGGAAAAAGCCTATCTTAAATCAAATAAATGGAATAAAATTCAATACATATAGAAATAAGCAAAATTGGGAAAACGTAACTAGCCAGAAAAGAATCTGAAGGGGGGATTATACAGAAGATCATAAACTGAACTAGGGCCAACAATGCCATATTGCTGCTGCTTCTTTTTTTTTCTTTCAGTTAACACCATAATGAAATATGTAAACAATAGTATCATGTATGACACCTGCAGTAATCTTTCTACTCTACTTGCCTTATCTAGGAAAAATGCTGAGAACAACAGCGGGAATTGTATATTTTCTTTACTGATTTGACCAAAGCCTTCGACTCTGTTAACCATGAGGCTCTATGGAAGATCTTATTTAAGTTTGGCTGTCCAGGGAAATTTATCACCATCCTAAGACTCCTTCATCACCAGATGACTGCCTCCATCCTATGCAGTGGCTCCACTACAGATCCCTTTGCCATTCAAACTGGCACCAAGCAGGGCTGCGTGATCACACCATTTCTGTTTTCCACTTTTCTTGTGGTCATCAAGATGTTCATCCATGACCATCTGCCACATGGCATCAACATCAAGTACAGGATGGATGGGAACCTTTTCAATATTTCTTGTCTCTGTGCCAAAACCAAAGTTACATCAGCCTCGATTGTGGAACTTCAATATGCTGATGATTGTGCTGTCATTGCACAAACTGAAGAAGACCTACAAATGGCCCTTAACTTCTTCCCTCAAGCAAACCAGTGCCTGGGACTGACCCTTATTATCAAAAAAAACCAAAGGTGCACCACCTGCCTGCTCTGGGCCAGTTAACTCCCTGGCAAAGATCTTCATTGACAGACGGGAGCTAGAGAATGTTGAACACTTTGCATATCTCAGCACCCATCTCTCAAAGAAGACCAACATTGATGAGGAGATCCAGTATAGGATCTGATGTGCCAGCTGTGCTTTCAGAAGATTATATCATCGTGTGTTCAATAATCATGACATCAGGACTTGAACAAAGCTCCTATTATAGTAATCCCAACTCTTCTCTACAGCTGTGAAGTTTGGATGACCTACAGGGACCACCTGAAAAGCCTGCAATACCTTCACCAGAATTACCTCTAGAAAATCCTTGGCATCAAATTAGGAGGATTGTCACACAAATTCCAGTGTCCTTATTAATGCGGACACCACCATTATGGAAGTGTTGATTATTCAGCATCAGCTGTGGTGGACATGGCATTGTGGGTGCATGCCTGATGTACATTTACCAATACAGCTGCTATATTCCCAAGTCAGCCTAGGACAAAGGACACACAGGGGCCAAAGGAAATAATTCAAGGACACCCTCAAGGCAAACATTAAGAAGTGTGACACTGACATCACAAACCGGGAAAAACTAGCGGGGAAAACAGGGCGACATGACAACACCTTGTGAGGGAAAGTACATCTTACTTTGAGGAAAACGGTCTTGCCCCGGAGGCAGACAAATGGCAGAAACGGAAACAAAGGAAACAAGACTGAGAAATCTGCAGTTTGACCCTCTCTTTAACCACCACCTGTGGCACCTGCCAGAGTCTGTGGTTCTAGGATTAGCCTTCTTAGCCATCAAAGGATTTATCTACAACCCTTTAATTGACCCCTGGAGTGATCATGCTCAACTGTGAGGGATTGCTGCTGATGACTTGGTACTGGTAAGAGCGCTCAGCTGGACTACTGTACCCAGTTTTGTATACCATACTTGATATGCGTTTGTGAACTGTCTGGAGAGCGCCCAGAGAACTGCAACAAAAAGTTATGACCTATGACAAAAGGTTTCAGGAATTAGGTTTCATTAGCCTATGGAGAAGAAGATTGCAGAGAACTATAATAGTAATCTAAAATATGAAAAGCAGCGGTTCTCAATCTTTCCAGAGTCAGAACCTTCCATTACTTAAATATGGCGGCACTAGTGGTTGAGAACTAACATTGGCACTGCCTTAATTTATCTCACTGCTCCTCAATCAGGTGCTGCTAGTTTCATATAAAACTGCCTCGTACACTCTACTGCTATATTACGGCTTTGTGATCTGCCTAAAGCAGGAAGGAGCTGTCTCATGTTGTGCAGCCCTTCCTGGTCCAGCTTCCTCCATGCTCTTCCCAGAAACAGAAGCACAGGGATGGAATTGTCCTGCTGTCCTCTGTTTCTTGGAGGAGTTTGGGAGGGGCCAGAAAAGGAAGAGCTTGAGGCTACTCGGGAGGGGCCAGAAAAGGAAGAGCTTGAGGCTCTTGCTGCCTCTTTTAGCCTAATGACAGGGCTATAATGCAGCAGGAGTATGTGAGGGGGTTTCATCTGGCTTCCACAGCAGTGGCAACGCCTGAGTTGTGGTACCCCGTGGGGGCTTCATGGCTCCTCAACTGAAAGCTACTGATGCAAAGATCAGTGAAAGGAGGAAGGTTATAAACTGGTTTTTATCTTCACTGTGGATAGGACAAGTAGTATTGGGCTTAAAATGCAACAAGGGAAATATAGGTTAGGTCAGGCACAGGCTGCATACAACCTGCAAGGGGTTAAGTTGTAGCCTCCAGGCTCCCACTCAGTCCTAACTCCCCTATCATTCAGGCTGCAGCCAAAGTCTCCAGGTTCCTGCTCCCTCCCCCCAGTTTGTGTTCTGTGCCGGCCCCAAGGGACAATGTGACACGGCACAGCGCTGTTAAGGTGAGGCTGGGACTGTGCAGGGTACAGTGGTTGGACTGTGCACATGCTGCAGCAGTGGGGCACTCACATGAGTGCACAGTACGATGGTGGAGGGAAAGCGTCCATGTTGGGTCGTTGCAGCAGTGGGGGCAGGGTGCCTGAGCAGGTGCACGCTTCAGCAGGGGTGTGTGATGCAAGAGGAGGGGGCACCCGTGCAGTGTATGGCCCAGAAGCCTGCGACTCCCACTGCTGCAGCATGCAGCCCCTGGCCACTTAGAAGTTGGATAGCTATGGGTTAGACATTAGAAAAAATAGTTAATTGTAAGGATGGTTACGCACTGGAAGAAATTACTTTGGGAGGTTATGACTTTTAAGAACAGGATAGAAAAATATCTGTAAGTAGTGATTTACATATAGGTGAGACTATCTTAGGGCAGAGGAATGGAGTAGGTAACCTTTTGAGGTTCCTTCCATCCCTATTTTATATGATTATATGAAATAAAGAAAATAGTTTGAGATGCATCAGACCAGTAAAATTAAGAAATCGAGTTTTTAATGGCATGCAGTTGCTCAGTGCACATTCTGGGTGAATGTCACAATACAGAATATCTACATAAGGCTCCAGCATCATTTAAGTCCTATTTAAGCTGTTAAAGTAGAGTTTCAATGGTGCATAAGGTGCTGCCTGGGCTCTTTTCTGCAGGGTGAATTTCTCATTTTAGTTTTAAATATTTATTAGCTTGAATATTTTGTTGATTTTCAGAATTATCCTTTAAATGCCAAAAGCCATTACACCATGTTATAGATTAGCTACTTGTCAAATACCATTTTATACATAATTTGTTTTTGAGTCTCACAAATATAAAAATGAATAAAGACTAATTTTAAATGCATTTGGATTATTCAACTGATTGAACAATTTTTTTGAATGTAGAGAGGTAAAAAGTATCTTGCTCTTGTTCTAAGATCTATACATTCCTATATATTTAAATTTGGAAATTGATTCTGTGTTTATTTAGCAAGTCTATATTTCTCCTTGGAAAGTTTCACATTATACCCGTGTAATTTTTAAACTGAAATCTATATTATATTGTAGATACCTTATAGAATCACAATACACGTCAGTGTTGGAACACTGCCATCACCTTGTGCAGGATATCTGTGGTTCAGTTTTTCAGGCTTGTATGTGTGTTTCAGTTAAACCTCTTGAGATATATACCTTATATTTGAGACACCTGTTCTAAAGGTCTTTTAGAAGTTCAGTTAGAATGGCTAGAAACGGAAGGAAACTGATCTGATAATGAAATGTAAAATTTTTTTTACACCTACTTGTGTTGCTTTTCTGAACATATCAATCATATCAAAACCATAAAGTACTTTGGTTACAAGCAAGCACAACAACTTCCAGTACAGTTTTAATGATGAAACAAGCTGTTAAAATTACATAGATATCTGAAAGTTCTATATAAGTCTTTGAGGGATATTATCAGTGTTATACATTCACCCACTTTGTTGCCTTTCCTGTCAAGAAAAACAGCATATATTCAAATACTCTTTCCTTAGAAATCACCCTGCACAACCAGAAGTGAAATATTTTTGACCTTACAATTTTCTTTTTATGAATGTCATAAAAAATGTAAGCATATATTAGGAGAGCAAATCAAAATTTCTAAAATGCACATTTTCTGATTTAGCCATTGCTAAAACCTATCACTTATTTAAAAAAAATACTAACAAGTCAAGAAAATTAATCACTCCACTATAAGAATGCTTTAGAGTATGTATAATTTTTACATACTAAATGTTAATACTTGTCTGTAACAAACACACAGTATATAAATTGTTTAAATCTACTGAATGTCAAAACAGCAAAGAAATCCTATGTTAAAAATGATGAAAGTAGAGAAACCATTTGATGACTATTTGATGTTATTTATAATAGGGGTGGGAATCACTGTTTAGTTAAATTAGCACTTGAGTCTAATGCAAATTCATCTGGGGCTATTTAGGGTGCAAGCTTAAAAGGCAGACCACCTGTCTTGCATACTGATGCTTGCAAATATACCAGGATTACAGTACAATTTAATTCCACACCTCAATTTTATCAGAATAATTTTAAAAGTTTGGTGGTATATTTTTAAAAAGTACAGTTAACGCAGGTACCATTACACTGATAAAACTCTGAAAAAGCACACCTTGTTTAGAATTCTGAATCTTACCAAAATAGAAGTTTCTGCCAAAGTGTAGCATAGTTCATATAAGTGGATCTATATATGTATAGTTAATATAAGTGGATTGTATATTTATCTCATACCAGATCCCCTTATACTGACTATATACAGTATAACCTCATAAATCCGGAATTCTCAAAAATCCGGCACTGCTCCATGACCAGCTACTGTTCTCCCCTGCCCGCCCCCTCCGGATGTGGCGGGGGAAGATTGCACACAGCATCTGGTGCCGCCATCCGCCACCCCGTGCTGCCATTGTGCATGCAGCCACTGCTCCGGGACCATTCTCTGCTCCCCCTCAACCCTGGTCCACGCTCAGCCGCTCGGGTTTCAGAAATTCGGCATTTTCAAATATCAGGCAGGTGCTCAGTCCCAAGCACGCTGGATTTATGAAGTTATACTGTAGATATTAAATAGACTAGGCTGTGCTGCCAAATTTGATAAAAATCACACAACATGCTTATGTTTAGAGTCACATTTGGAACATATATATATGTTCACAGTCTGGTGGGTGGCGAATTGGCTGGAGGGTCGCACCCAGAGAGTCGCGGTGGATGGGTCGGTTTCGACCTGGAAGGGTGTGGGAAGTTGGGTCCCACAGGGTTCGGTCCTTGGACCGATACTCTTTATTATCTTCATCAGCGACTTGGACGAGGGAGTGAAATGTACTCTGTCCAAGTTTGCAGATGACACAAAGCTTTGGGGAGATGTGGACACGCCGGAGGGCAGGGAACAGCTGCAAGCAGACCTGGACAGGTTGGACAAGTGGGCAGAAAACAACAGAATGCAGTTCAACAAGGAGAAATGCAAAGTGCTGCACCTAGGGAGGAAAAATGTCCAGCACACCTACAGCCTAGGGAATGACCTGCTGGGTGACACGGAAGTGGAAAGGGATCTTGGAGTCCTAGTGGACTCAAAGATGAACATGAGTC
>NW_005842231.1:604974-614805 GCF_000455745.1 Alligator sinensis | reverse complement strand
GTCTGGAACAGGCTCCCAAGGGAGGTGGTGCTCTCCCCTACCCTGGGGGTCTTCAAGAGGAGGTTAGATAAGCATCTAGATGGGGTCATCTAGACCTAGCACTCTTTCCTGCTTATGCAGGGGGTCGGATTCGATGATCTATTGAGGTCCCTTCCGACCCTAACATCTATGAATCTATATGTATATATATAATCTCCCAAATGTGACTCTAAACTTAAGCATGTTGTGTGATTTTATCAAATTTAGCAGCACAGTCTAGTCTATTTTCTGAGTGCTTCGATTTTACTGATTATAAATCCATGATGTAGTATGTACATTAGCTCTTCTCCCAAGACTCTCAATACCAGACTCAACACTAAAGATTAGCTATGCAGTGCTACAAATAGTCATTCAAAAATTGATTAAAAATAGGTAAGAGAACTGAACACTGACCCTTCAATGTATTACTATTGCAAGATGACAGTTACATGGGGTTCTTTGTATTTTCAATGGAGCAAATCCTAAACATCTCCTTGATTGCCCTTTCTTTTGCTACCTTTCTAGGATTTGGAGCATTGGATGTAAACAAAAGAAAGACACAGGTAGATTTTTCGTCACCATTATATTTGTTATTTCTGTGCTTTATCTTTTCTTCCCCTATTCTCCATCTAGCTGACATTTTTTTTCCAGCTTTGTCTTTTGCAAGAGAAGCAGCAAGAGCAACTTAGCAGTATCACCTGAGTGGTACTTTGGGTAGCATTGCTGGTTGGGTGCAAAATAGGAAGATGCAACAGAGCAGACAGACTTTGATGGCTTGAACACAGATACAGAAATGCTATCAGCCTTTACACCAGTATTACAATGGAACAGACACATGTTGTAATTATTTGCATTGGTGGAACTCCCTTGAATCCAGCACAGACTTACTCTGGGAAAAATCAGAGGTAGAATTGCACAGCTTCTAGTTAAACTGGTGTAAGTATTAGTTATTTGCAGCTTATCTCAGGGTAACCATTTGCATATGATGAATAGGCTGTCATTGCTTGCTACCCTGCCAGCCAGTAATAAGGCATAATACTGTATTTCCTCATATATAACATGCACCTTTTCCCCCCAAAATTGTCCTCCAAAAATCTGGATGCATGTTTTAAGTGTGGAACCTATTTTATTCACTAGAAAAGGAGCAGTAACTGGTACTGTATATGCCATGTAGCTGCCAAGATAGCTGCTGCTTGTGTCTGCTCAGCAAACCGAAGGGGTGAAAGCTTGCACTAACTTTCTCACAGCTGTAGCTACTGGCTGAACACTGTAGCTTGTGGCCGAAGCAGGAAGTGAGCTGCTGGTAGTATCTTGATGAGGCTCATGATGTGGAAACAACACTTTATTTATAGGAACTTATATGAAGAACTACTTCCAGTAAAGAAATAATAATCTCGCTACTGCCCTTTGCAAGGGTAGCTCAGCCTTGTAGAAAGCCCTCCTGAAAAAAGAATATCCAGGAAGTTTGGCATTGTAGGAAACAGTCTGTCATACCAGGAAGCAGGAGCATAACTAGGATGGGTTGAAAGGGGCACCAACTGTGAGGGGGGACTGCAATCACCCCCTGCAAGTCTTTGCCACACCAGGGACAGCCCTGTGCCATCCCTGCCTAGCACCAAGCAGTGTACCTAGGAGGTAGTGGGGGGGGTGAGTAGAGCAAGCAGAATGGTGTTCTGCAACAGAGAACCCCGAACCCCTTTTATTCTAGTAGTGCAGAGGGAGATTGTAGGCAGCATTATGCCTGTTGCTTGCTAGCGAAACTGCCAGCAAACAAGTGCAGCTTAGCAGAGAAAATCAGCACAACTAAATGAGATGCAGGACCTAGCCTTCAGACTGCAGGCAGGAGACCCATGGGCTGTTGATTAGAGTTAGCAACACTGGAGCCGGGTCGGGTGATGGAAGGCAGTGGCATACTGACAGTCCCCGGAGCCCAGGGGCCAACACCTGCATTTGTGGCCCCCCCCCCAGGATGATCCGAGCAGGGTGTGGGGCCGAGGCAAATCAGTCTGTGCAGGGCCCCACCTCCCGCCCCCTGGCAAGCCCACAGGGGAATTACCAGCGCTGCACACTGCCTGCAGGGGGAGAGGCACCAGCTGGAATTTCTGGCCGGAACAGCAGAACAAGCCCACAACCCGCCAGCCGGGCGGGCCACACAACGAACGCGGGAGGAGTCCCAGCCTCTCCACCTGGTGCTCTCTCCCCCAAGACCGATGCCCAGGGGCATGGCCCCCCCCACTCCCCACCTCCACCCCCCCGTTGGTATGCCACTGCTGGAAGGGGGAGGAGAAAAGGAGCATGTATAGTTTGATACTGGGACTAGAGGCACAGAGTGATCCAGATCCCCACAACAAGGAGCTCTACAGGGTGCAGTATATAGGGAGATAAATAAGGTGTTTGTAGTGTTTACTGTGAGGTTCATAGTGGCTTAAAGGGAAGGAGAAAGCTATGAAGAGGTGCTCTAGTGAGGGCACTGTCACAGAGGATGCCAGTGAAGCACCATGCTTTTTGGGACTATGATCTAAGGGCCCAGCATGGTGAGGTGGGACTGAGGATCCAGGGCAGAGAGGGACAGAATGTCAGAAGCCAGAGACGCATTTGGCCATCTTGAGGTGCAGGATCAGGGCCTGGCACATGCAGCCCAGGCTATAGCCCAGAGTGCCAAGACAGGGACTAGTTCCTGGATAAGGGCCCAGAGGGGTGCCCTGAAGGGCAGCATGTCTAAGACAGGCAAGAGTAAGAGCCTCAAGGGGTAGGTGCTTGTCATTAAGTGGTACAGGTGAGAACACAAGGACATATTGGGGTAGCCTGAGCAGCAGAATAGGTGTAGTGGGGCCACCCGTGGTGCCATGGCACCTCTAGAGGTAGACCTCCACTCTCCCTGGGAGCCTTTGCCAGAGAAGACATAGCCCTGTGCCCAATGTGCATGTATAGGAAAGAGGGACTGAATGGGACACCAGGGTTGCCTCCCAGGGAGCCTGACCATGGGGCTGTTGCTGCCTGAGGGGAGATGCTGCTGCTATGGCAGTGGCGGCAGTCACAGCAGTATCCTAAGAAGGTAATCCTTCCCTTCTCCTCACCCATGTCCCCTGTCCCCCAGTCTACAGTGGTTAGCATACTCCTGCACCCATTTCTTGGGTAGCCAATAAACTTGGTATGCTTCTGCCAGGAAGTTCCAGATGTCACATTTCCTGGACACTTTGGGCGCGTCCAGATGCGCATGAATCCATGTTTGATTCCCAGAGGACAAGTAGTGGCAGTGCACCTTGCGCCACTGCTTCTTGTCTTTGGGGAACACCTGCACCAAAGTGCACAGCAAGTTAACTCAGGTGGGGTAGGGGAGGCTGAGGCCAGCACTGTGCTGGCCCCAGCAGCCTTACCTGGGGACCTGGGGGTCTCCCGGGGCTGCAGCCATGGCATTTCTGTTGCACCAGGGTGGGTGGGCCGGCTCCGCTTTTTAGCAGCGCGTGCTGGCTGAGCATGCACTGCTCTGGGTTTTTTTCCCGTGGGTTTTTTTGACCCCTGAATATCCAGGAGCTGAAAAATCCCATGGGAAAAAACCCAGTGTAGCGCACGCTCGGGTAGCACACCCTTGCAGTGTGGAGAACACCAGACTGTGCAGTATGTGGCGCTGCAAACTGTGCAGTATGTGGATGCGCCCTCTATGCTTCTAGGACTTACTCTTTCACACAGTCAGCCATGACTCTGGAAAAATCTTTTTTATTTCCTACATTCTACCATTCAAAAACAAGGTTTGTTTTATTGGGGGTGTGTTATATGCAAGAAAATATAGTAATTGCAGACTAAAGCAGGCAGCTATGCATAGCTGTTTGGCTATCCACTCTGGATCCTGGTGTGCAAAACCAATGTGAATTATACTGTGGTAAATGTGTTGCATGTCCTCATGCTGAGTGGCAATCATGGTAAGTACATACCTGCCATGCAAAAAGCCTTGAGAGAGAATTATGGGAGGTATTTCTTTTCCAGACATACTTGGGTATGCTGCCTCTACAGACTTCCAGCTTCCAACATACTATGGACTCTACTTGGCAAAACTTAAAACACAAAAGGAAGCTATAACAGAATACAGAAGATCTATTAAAAAAAGTGTTCTGCTTTACCTGCCACTTGAATAGGAATATTAGAAAAGCTTCAGCATAATTTTGAGGTCTCGTAATACCTTATAGTTTTACCCATTCTGTTTTTCCCATAATCACTAAAGTAACCCTGCTTTCCATGCAAGCTTTATGGGTTAAAATGGCACAGAGCACAAGGTTAATGTTTTATAAAGTATATTAAACAATTTATTGAACAAGTTTTTCCTTCTATCTTCTCTATTTAGAGAATTAGCATCAAAATGAAAACATACCTTCATCTTCCCAACCACTGTTTGTACTCCCTTCTCTTTCAATGTTTTCTTGTAATACTGTATGGTCTGTTGGCAAGTCATCTTCTGGCACACTAGCATCGCAATCTGCTGCATCTGTTACACTTTCTTCTTCCACAATATGCAATTTGTCTTCGTCATCTGAATCTGAATTTGCTTCTACCACATTATTGTAATTGGTAACTGCACAGAGACAAAAAGCAAAACACAACTGAACAAAAACACTCTTATGTTAAACAGTACCGAGCGTAGTTCTATGATTTGTTTAAAGGTGTTACTACAGTAAACCCAACATGTTTAGGAAGACAATACTGTTGATTAGCAGTTATTGAGAACCTTTCTCTTTAAAGGCAAAATGATGTGATCACACTATATAAGACAAAAAAGAAACTTAGGGGGCAGCTTTCAAAGGAAATGTTACATTTTCCCCCATCACTAAGTACCCAGAAAGAGGGAGGCTTTTTCCTCAGACTGAACAAAAAAACCAACCAAACAATGGTCCCCCCTTCTCCCCCCCCAGGCACATTATGACAAATTTGTGGAAAGAAGACTATGCAGTGCAGCATGTACTTTTGTCACATGGTAATAAATATTATTAAAATAGTCCTAAACTAGAGCTACAGAGCAGACGTTACAGTATAATTTGAAACTGTTAAAATGGTTCTGTAGGAAAATATTATTTCTTTCTCTGAAAGTCTCTTGGAACAAATGTTAATTCTACTGAAATTTTAGTATTATTAATAGAAATTATTTACACTTGCATTTTTTGCGTTAGGTTCTCTCACACATATAGAATATTGTTTTTCCACTACCAGATTTTAATATATTAATATGAATGCTCTAGATATCTAGAATAAGAATGGTGCTTTAAAATGTGCAAATATTTATCAATGAATGAGTGCGCAGCTGTGACAATGGACACACTATAGCCGTTATACTCCTCTAGAGGTTAAAAGAATATCTGCGATGCATATAATCACGCTACGTTAGGTCACTTGAATACTTGGGCTATTTGCACAGCTACCACTCCAGAAGGCAGATTGATTCTTTCATTTGAAGTCCTACTACTAAGATAGATAAATAGGAAACTAAATTCCTACTCTTTTGACTTCAGAGTTTTTTCCTGAAGCAGGTATTTTATCCATTAAAAAACATTTTAGAAAGGAAAGAGTGTTGCAATGTGAATCGGCAAGCTACTAGCTCATTTCCTTCCATTTCAGAAGGAAAATGTCCCATGTAAAATATGCATGAGCACGACAAAAGCCCCTTTTTGAATTTAAAAGGATCACCACATGTTTCCACATTTCTTATATGCACAGTGTTATTTGTAAAAATGTAAAATGCCCTACCACTTATTCATGGTATTAAGCTATTCAGAGACAAACCTAGAACACATATTCTGGTAGATATACAGTATAATAATTTTATATTTCATGGCCTTTCTGTTCTATTATTATTAATATTTACTTATTAAGTATATTATGTTTGAAACATAATACTAGTAAAAAGAAACAAACAAAATATACAGTAAGTTGAAAAAGACCAAATACAAGTTATATTTAATTGTATGTTTTGCAGAATTTTCTACTGTGATTCTACTATGTAGAGAGGATACAATGGAAATAAATTATATCTGAAATTCCAGTTATAAGAATTATTAAACAGATTCATACTATAATAATTATTTAACTGTCTAAATAGACAGAGAAGTATGCCATGCAGAGAAATAGACAGAGAAGTATCCCATGCATTCCAATAATACATGTGAAGCCCCATGTATTCTGAGTTACAACTAATTATAAAAATCAGCTTCATCTACAAAAGGGATATTCAAAATCTTACTTGTGTCTTATTTTACCTTGGAATCTGAATTAATGCAACCTCTAGTTGTGAAAACTAGTTTCTATAAGCCTTGGAAAGCACTGGTGTAAAAGACAGCTTAAAGTGCTGGTGCAAATTTTCTCTCTCCACATAACAGCAATAATTCATACATTTACATACCTGAAAACATTTTCTAATTTACAACTACAGCTCACTAAGGCTAGGGTTAGACATCGTCTGAGCTGGAATTGATTCAATCTTTGCAGGTTAATCTAACCTGCAAAGCTTGAACTGATTTGGAGATGGACAGACATTCCCTTTTCATTCTAGAAATGGAGACACATGCCGGGAGGTGCTACAGCAGCCCTCCCTTGTTTCCACAGAGCTGAGCTGAGGGGAGTGTGGCTAGGCCACGGCAGGACACTCATAGATTTCATAGATACTAGGGCTGGAAGGGACCTTGGAAGATCATCAAGTCCAGTCCTCTGCTCCAGGGGCAGGAAGTCAGCAGGGATCATAGGATCCCAGCAAGATAAACATCCAGATGCCTCTTGAAGGCATTCAAAGTAGGTGCTTGAACCACCTCCGGCGGCAATTTATTCCAAACCTTGGGGGCTTGGACAGAAAAGAAGTTCTTATGTCCAGCCTGAAATGGTCATGGAGGAGTTTGTGACCGTTCAACCTTGTCATCCCTTGGGGCACTCTGGTGAACAGACATTTCCCCAGATCCTGGTGAACACCCCTGATAAACTTATAGTTGGCCACCAGATCATCCCTGAGCCTGTCCTTTTCCAGGCTGAAGAGTCCCATGGCTCTCAGCCTCTCTTCATAAGGTCTGTTTTCCTGACCTCAGCCTCTCTTCATAAGGTCTGTTTTCCTGACCTCTGATCATGTGTGTGGCTCTCCTCTGCACCCTCTCAAGCTTCTCCATACTTTTTGAACTGTGGAGCCCAAAACTGGATGCAGTACTCCAGCTGTGGCCTCACCAAGGCCGAGTACAACGGGAGAATGATGTCCTGGAATTTGCTTGAGAAGCATTTGTGGATGCAAGCCAGCGTTTTGCTCGTTTTACCAGCAGCAGTATTACATTGAAGCTCATGTTCATCTTGTGGTCAATCATGACCCCCAAGTCCCTTTTGTCCATAGTGCTAGCCAGCATAGCACTGCCGAGCCTAAGGATGCTGCAGGTTTTTCTTCCCAAGGTGGATAACCTTGCGTTTTTCAGTGTTAAACACCAACAGGTTCTGTCTGCCCACTTCCTGAGCCTGTCAAGATTAGCCTGGATCACCCTCCTGTCCTCAGGTGTGGACGCTTTACCCCAGAGTTTGATGTCATCAGTGAACTTGGCCAGTCCGCTTCTGATACCAATGTCCGCATCATTAATGAATAATGGGGCAGGGGGCTGGACTCAATGATCTACCAAGGTCCCTTCCAGCCTCATCACTCTGATTAGTCCCCGCCCCGAGCAGCCCAGCAGGGAATGTTTATCACCCCTAACTCAGTGTTTATCAACCTATTAAGAAAACAAAGCCTCTCTTCAAACTTGTCTTAAACAGCTTTTCTAAGGAAGATATTAAGCTACGTGTTGATTAGCTCCCAAAAGCCTGTCTTGCCTTTGTTGTCTCCCACAGCACAGACGGAAGCCAACATGTGGCCTGCTAGCTAATGCTGAGTTGTCTGCATAAGGCAGAGGGGCAGAGGAATAATTCCTGCTTAACAAGGAGAAGCCAGGCAGATGCTCTATGCCTTCAAGTCTCTGCTGCAGCTCCAGCCAGGGAGCACAGGGGAGGGGCCAGTCCTGCTGTGGAGCAGAGAGCACTGCCCAGCCCAGAGAGCATGCCGGGATGCTGGAGGTGTCTGGTTTATCTTAAACCAGCAAGGGGTCTCGACAGACATTGCATAAATCAGTTTGACCCAAATCAGTTCAGTCTGATACTACATTCAACAAGGTTTATTTCAAAATGGTTTCAGCCACTTTCAAACTGGTTTATGTGCACTTAACATCTGTTCTGTTACAGGTTTAAACCAGTTTCTGATCACTTAAACCAGTTTATGTGTAATGTCTGTCCCTAGCCTAACGGACATAGAAGTAGAAGTAGACAGAACAGTTACGTTACACTAGCGGTGCTCAACCTTTCTGGCATACAGGCCAGATGAGTGGGGTGCAGTCGGTCTGCGGACCAGATCTGGAGCTGCAAAGTGTTCCTGGGTACTGGTTTGAGGGTCAGGTGCCAAGTTCAACCTTGTGCACCAGGTCCTGGGCTGTGTACCAGATCAGACCCCATGTGCTGAGCCCAGCTGCAGACCAGTCCCGCAAACTGGCCCAATCCTGCAACAGAGCCACGAAATTCAGCCCATGCAGATCCCCATGGGTCCAAACATTTAGAAGGAAGCGAACAGTGGTAGTGTTGCTTAAGACTGCCATTGTTCCCCCGTTGCCAAATATCCAGACCTCGGAGAGCTCCTATGGGCCAAATGGCTTGGCTTTGCGGGCTGTACTTTTAACCATCACTGATTCAGCTTGATTTTATATCCTTTTTGGTCATTTGTTCTAGGTTTGATTTATTCTTTCTTTACAAATAAAGGGTGTATACTAAGGAAAAGAAAGACACCCATATTTTACAAGTTAATGCCACAGTCCTTCCAGAAACCCTATTCTATCTTGGATTTTGGCTGAGCTTAATGACTCTATGATTATTAAAATAGGTCAATTCACAGAAAACCCCACTGAATTTAATACAGTTCCACACATATAGGGTGGCATCTCTCATAAAGTTATCTGTGATATCAGGAACTGAAATGGTATCACAATACATACATTTTCACTTTAAAAAGTTGTAAATTTCAGTTAACTGCCTGCTAATTCTAATGACTTATTTTCTGAGGGTTTATTTTTAGTGGATAATGAAGACATTAACTGGAATCCTCAATAATTAGAATTCAAGTGGCATTTATGTAAGAAAATGAAAAAAATACTATTTTGTCACATGGAAACATACATGTATGTTCACATGCAGAGTATGTACAATATGCAATTTATAAGAGAAAATAGTCTTGAATACTAATATATTTTTTCATTATACTTTTTAAATTTGAACTATAGTGAGCTAACAGCTCTTGTTATTTTGAAAATGTTTCCAACATAAGGAAGGTAATGTCTTATATTTCAGAGCACTTTGAATAATAAAATGCTATAAAAATGCTAAGTACAACTTCCATTGACTCCAGTTGCAGTTCTGCTCAGCATGTTTGCAAATCAGTCTCTAGGTGTCTCAAGTCTAGAAGCCCAGACAATAAGAAAAACTGGGGATTGCCAATGCAAAGCTTAAGTGACTTCCGAGTACAATATCACATAGGAACTCTTTGGAGGAGATTGAACAGCATCCAGTTCCTTAGCATGGCATTCAACTGCCTGGATGATGAGAGCATTCTCTCCCCCCTGCAATTACCTGTCTCAATAACCAAGCAGTTTCTAACTTCTATAACAAGTGAAGCAAGGGTTCTGCAGAGAGGAACTTATTTCCCCACCCATCTCTGATTCATTCCCAATGCACTATTCATTCCAGGGAAAACACAATATATGATGATGTAATTAAAAATGATGCCAC
>NW_005842231.1:555365-604943 GCF_000455745.1 Alligator sinensis | reverse complement strand
TTCCTGCAAGGAGAAAAAGTTCAATGACACAGGAACCCTAAACTGCAAAATTTTCTAACCTTTGAGTGTTTGACTTTGAAATCTTCACACTGCTTTTCTAAAATGTACTGAATTACATTTAAATATCTATATTACAACAAATTAAAAATAAATTTCATTATGTTAAACCTTCTTTCCCCCCCTTAAGGTTCATACACAAAGCTCTCCCAGTTCACCCCATTGCTCAAGCTCCCTATTCCTGATTCTGATCCCAGCCTCCCACCTCTTCCCCCTCCATGTCCCTACCTCATCCTGTCCCCAACTCTGCTTCTCACCTGTCAGTAATCAAGGAAGGATGCTTTCTCCCTTCCTCCTCATACTATCAAGGCACAAGTAGGAGGATAATTGAGAGCAGAAGGACAACCTTTCTGCAGTCAATACCAGGCTCCAGCTGGCAAAAACCAGGAAAAGCAACTGAAAAAACCCCCTTATTTAGGCTTTAAATTTATTTCTGTGAACGTTGCTGCTATCTTATAAGAAATGTGATTGTACAAAAATGGAATTTTTTAGATGCTTACAGTACAGCCCAATTTTGGTGGATTTTTATATGCATATTAGAAGACTGAGTAAATACCACCCAACAAATTTCAATGCTTTGTTTCAAGCACTAGATCTTTTCAATTCCTATATAGTTATACTTAATAGTTTTTAACAATGACAGTATTTGTTTCCCAGTTTCCTTTTCTGAAATTGTTGAGCTAATTTTATTTAAACTTTCAAAACAGTCAACCTGAGTCAGGGATAATTTCAGCTCCTATATGGTTAATGCTGACAAAATTACAAATAGAACCACTGAATCATAGAAAATTAGGGTTGAAAGAGACCTCAGGAGGTCATCTAGTCCAGCCCCCTGCTCAAAACAGGACCAACCCCAACTAAATAATCCCGGCTAAGGCTTTGTCTACCCAAGTCTTCAAGGATGGAGATTCCATTACCTCTCTAGGTAACCTGTTCCAGTGCTTTACTACCCTCCTAGTGAGAAAGTTCTTCCTAATATCTAACCTAAACTTCCCTTGCTGCAACTTGAAACCATTGCTCCTTGTTTTGTCATCTACCACTACTGAGAACAGCCTAGCTCCATCCTCTTCAGGCAGATGAAGGCTGTTATTAAATACACCCTCAGTCTTCTCTTCTCCAGACTAAATGAGCCCAGTTTCCTCTGCCTCACTTCATAAATCATATTCTTCAGCCCCCTAACCATTTTGGTTGCTCTATGCTGGACTCTCTCCAATTTGTCCACATCCTTTCTGCAGTGGAGGGCCCAGAACCAGACACAGTACTGCAGATGTGGCTTCACCAGTGTCGAACAGAGGGGAATAATCACTTCCCTCAATCCGCTGGCAATGCTCCTACCAATGCAGCCTTAGGGGATGGGACAGGGGACGGTACTCGTTCTACCAGTCCCTCTAATAAAAGGGGACTCTGTGTAAAGGAAAGTGCCCCCAACTATCTGCCTTCTAGTCCCTACAGCACTTGAGATTGGGGAGTCCGCTAACAGAGTTGTACCACTACAGTCGAATTTTAGCTGGGAAGTTAAACTCCTACCCTTTTGAGTCTACGTGCTCACCTCTATTTCTATGACTAAGCTTCAGAGCTTCTGACACAGAACAGGTTCTGCCTAGGAAAGAAGCGAGAACATCTTGAGGACTGCTCTCCAAGGAAAACAAGGAAGTGGGACTTCCATAGAAGGGACATGTCCACAGTTATGACGCTGTCTCAACTTATCTCACAGCTATTAGGAGACTATTAGCATCAGGAATCTATACAGCACTTCTGCCTGACAGAGACAGAATGTGGCAGAGAAAGGGGGATCACCAACAGACGTGTCAAAGCCTAAAAAACAGCTGTGGAATAATGCCAACTGGAACAAGATCCAACAGATGACATTTCAGACTAGAGTCTCTCTTCAGAGAAACAAGCAAGTATTCCAAAAAGAAAAAGGTTTTTTTTTTGCGCAAGTCCATCACAATCTTTGTAGCAATTGTTGACATACCCAGTTAACTATAAAAGCATCCTAATCTCTCTAAAGTAGCCTCATTTTTATAACCAGAAAGAAAAATGATGTTTTTTAATGCTATCAACATGTTTTACAATAAATATTACTGAACTGTTGAATTACAGTACCTGTGAGCATGGGAGAAATTTCACAGACAACACAGGTCCCTATTCAGGAACAGCGCCTAATCCTGCAACATATATGCAGATACTTAACCCTATTAATAATAATTCAGTGAATTTACCCATGATTAGTAAATTAAGCACCTGAGAAATTTTTGCAGGATTGCGGCAGAGGTATAACAATACAGCTTGGTGCTTAGGGAGCTGTGATGCATGGGGGCAAACAGCTACTTCTGGCTGCTACTGTGTTGCCAGCACAATAGTGCAGCGGTGGTGGCAGCAGTGTCTTTCTAAACACTCCCTTCCTAAGTCAGTACCCAGGGCAGATGCCCTGCTCACCCTGCCTGAGTTATGGTACCAGATTGTGGTCTTAGACTTGAACAAATATAAGCTACTACATACGCTCACTAGGAAGGAAAAAAGCAAAGAAGGACATGAGATTACAGAGTGGTGAATACATAGCCATATGCATATGACTTAAAAATATAACATTTGACACCATTAAATTAATGAAATATTTTAATAAATCATTTTAGCTCTGCTTTCAAATACTGTGTTAGAAAAGAAAGTGACCAGTTTCAACTTGGTGTCAGATTGTAAATGAAATCTGGAATATGAAATGTTTATACAAGACAAATCCGTTATTTAATGGTATTATATAACTTCCAAAATAAAGCTAAAATACATATATTCAGAATCATGTCTTCTGAATTTTTAATGCAATTCTTTTCTCTTACTTTCTCATTATATGGTATACTTTTCTTTATACAATAAATGAACATTTTAGTTAAATCTTTCATTGCTGTTAGAGCAAATGCCTACTAAATGGATTGCTACAAATAAATTGCTTATTGCAGATCTGCACTTCTCTTGTTGGATCTATATGCAATCTTAAATGCAGAAAACATGCATCATGGTGTATAATTCTAATCAAAGTAGTAATGTTCAAATGAAATATTGATTAAGGTGCTGAAACAGTAAAGTGTATTGTATGGCTGGTTGAATTCAGCAAGGATGCACAGAAAATCAGTTTAGTTAAAATTTAAAAATTATGCTTAAAAAGATAAAAATCTTTAACTGTGTAGCTTCAAGCCAGCAAAATCAGGAAATTCAAAGTAAAGGCTAACCCTGTAGTGAAAGACTGTAAGAAGATTGTAGGAATAGTGGTTGGCAAAGGCGTAACTATAAATGTTGGGGTTCGGGACAAAACGTTGGGTAGTAGTGGGGCAGTGGCAATGAGCACGCCTTTCTCTCACCTGGAACTGCCCTGAGCCATGGGAGTCCAGCTGGAGAAGCCTCATGCTGCCTGACTAGTAGTTGGGTGCTGGGACACAACAGTAACAGTTTTGAACCACCGGCTCTAGAAGCTGAGCTGGAGCAGCCTCATGTTGCCCTGGCATAGGAGAGTCTTAACTGCCCTGAGCTAAGACCCTCAAAGACTCCTGCCCTATCCCTCTACACCCAGCCCTGTGGCTGGGCAGCATGGGGCTTGTCCAGCTTGGTTACTAGGACTGGCTAGCACAAGGCTGCTCCTGTTGTGTCCTGGCACACAGCTACCACAGCCAGGTAGCACAGGACTTCTCCAGCTTAGCTCCTATGGCAAGAGGGGACAGGGCTGTTTCAGATGTGACAGAGACCCTGGGGGAGGGGGCATTATTCTGGCACCCCCTTCTCAGTTGGCACCTGGGACTAGTGCACCCTCTTAGCTATGCTCATGATTGTCAACCTTTTTAGACTCATGGCACAAAAGGCAGGTCTAGCTTTCATTAATTTTTTTCATTACAGAAAAAATAATAGATCAATGCTTCCACCACAAACAAGTCAGGCCACAGCAATTCATAAACCGTTTGACACTATGGATTCATATTTGAAATCTCTCGGTTTATCTTGTAAATCATATGTAGTGTTTGCACACCTAACAATGCTAATATTGTGTGGCACCCTTAAAAGGATTTCATGGAAACCCGGAGTGGCATGGTACCCTGTCTGAGAATCAGTGGTTGACTCTATGGCTAGGGACAGAAGTTACACATAAACCAGTTTAAGTCATCAGAAACTGATTTAAACTTGTAACAGACCAGAAGCACAGTGCACATAAACCAGCTTCAAAATGGCTGAAACTGGTTTAAGAAACTTGGTTGAATGTAGTATCAGACTTAACTGATTTCAGTCAAACCGATTTACGAAACTTCTGTCCCAGACCCCTTCCTGGTTTAAGTTAAATCAGAGTCCCCCAGCATGCTTTCCAGCCCTGGGCTGTGCTGTGCTGCGCTGTCTGCTCCAGCAGACAAGGGTTGGGGGAACGGCGGCACAAGCAGGGACTACCCCTGCCCCCCCCCAAGAAAACCCTGACTGGGGTCTGGGGCCAGGGAGGGGGATTAAACTCCTCTTTCCTGGGTTAAACCCCACTTCCCCTGAGTACAAAGCTGCCCTGCTCTGCTAAATTTATTGAAAGTTACTGCTGGCTGCAACTGTGGACTACAAATTGCAGAGGCACCTGGAAGCAGGAAGAGGAAGTGATGAGCAACCATGCAGGGTCCTACTTCTGTGATTCTGGACTGCAAATCTCAGAGACCTCACGGGCAGCAGGAAGAGGAAGTGAACACACAGTCCATGCTGGCTGTGTCCCAGAGAACTGTGCTGTAGTGCACCCCCGGCTTCTGGCCTGAGCCACTGTAGGCATGTGGCTGCATTTCCTGAATCAAAAGCAAATGTGTGTCTAGTTGTTCCTCAGCTTCATCTCTGCAGCTTATACTAACCTGCAAAGACTAAATTGATTCAGCCTCAGGCTTTTTGACTGTTTGTACTTAGTCTATATTTAATGATGGGAGATATCCCAAAACACTAGTAATGGTGGTAGAAACACAAGGCTAGCAACTGCCTGCATGACACGTTAGCCATAGGATCATCCAGATGTATTCTTGAAGACCTGTACCACAGGAAAACACTAGCAGCAGGTCTACATTAGTGGTCAGAAACCAACAATTTGCAGGCCAGATCTGGCCCATGAAGACAGGTAGCTTCAGTGGCAAAGGGCCTCAGCAGTAGGTAGTTTTGCTTGCACCAGCTTTGCTTGCTTGCTGAATCGATTCAATCTTTGAGAACTGACTTCCCAGCACTTTTAAAACAGTCCCAGCACTTTTAAAAATTACATACATTTTAGCCACACAACATTTGAGTTTCATGTCTTAATAGTGAAAAGAGAGGGGATAGTGTTAATTAAGTGTACTATTTAAATTTTGTTTAACGTAAATTTACTATGAGACAAGATAGAACAGAACAGGTGTGAGCTACTGTAATCTTTTTTTCTACAGTTCTATATATAGTTCTAGTTCCTATATTTCATAAGTTCAAAAGAAATAATATCTACTTCTGAAAACTGCTTAAAGCTCTAATAGACCATTTTGTAAATCCATATGAAGACACTGCTAAGAAAGAAAGTCTCAGTTCCACAGACTGTAACAACCTTTGTCATACATCAAGTACATTCTTCATGACTGACAGATTACTGCCTTGCTGGTCTATAATTACTGTTTAGGAGCCATTACTATCTATTGAGTTGATTCAGCAATAAGTCAACCCAGACAATATTTATCAAAAAACTATACAGGCAAAATAGTTATATTTCGGGACTCAATATTTCTTATATTTTATTTTGTGGTGGATTATTAGGTATCACAGTTAAATGGTGTGTTATTTCCACCCATCCTTATCTCCACCAATAAGAAGTAAAGAAAGAATCAAAGGGCCAAAGACTTATCTGAGTCATCACATACCATTTTAGAAACCCAGATCTTTTGCATACACAAATATGTACAGTGCTGTAGCCTAACCCTCTAGCAGAAAGGCCAAAAATGTAGTTGTAAAATGCTACTGTTTACAGAATACTGCAAAAGATGATGTGGACTTCTCCTCATCTTCTGGAAAACATAACTCAGCTCCAAACTATTAGACTGCTACACCTTTTATCACAAATGAGACAGAGGCATGGTTTTTCTGGAGTATTCCTAGGGAAAAAAATGATGTTGAGAATATAGCAGCAATTAGGGTTAAAAACATTATAGGGCTATTGTAATTATCCCAAACATGACTACAGATTGCTATTAGTAAAGATATTTGCTACTTCCTATTTTTCCAAACTTGTGTCCAACAATAAAATACTTGTTCCAAGCAATATGACTGAATTTGTATTTATTTATTTATTTTTATAATAATAACTAAAAGATAAAAAGTCAATAGAAGATTAAAGTTATTTGAATCAAGGTTTTCCGCTTGCTGATTTAAATCATGATTAAAATTGATGATTAAAATAATCGCTTTGATTTAAATCCATGCACTGTGCCAGTCTCATCCATTTTATTACTCAAGTCCTGTACCCACAGCGTGGAAGATTTCTATAATATTTTGGTAAACTGAAAAGAAGACCTGACAACCTTAGCATAAATATCTCCCTAGAGCTATGCCAGTGGACATAACTCTAGCAGGAAAATCTGAGATGATATAAACTAGCCTCAGAACACGTTGGGCTGGTGTTCTACCTGCAGACTATCAAGCTCTTCACTGCTTCCCTTTGTTTATCTAACACTGAGTTCAATGTAAAGTTAATGGAGTTCCATAATGTACAGGTTTACCTGGAAATGAAAGTTTGGTAATTTGCCCCTCAGAAACCCACAGGCAGAACAGACTTTTCTTCCAACTGCTTCCAGTATACAACCAAGTGATCAGATAGGGACACCCTTATACTTTTGCCTCATTCCTGGCCTTTAGAAGCCAGCACACACACACACACACACACACACACACACACACACACACACACACACACAGTGCAAGTGTATATATATAAGCATATACACACACACACTGTGCATGCACTGTGTGTGTATACTTATATGTGTGTGTATATATAAATACACACACACACATACACACACACATACTTTTATATATACACATATACTGTGTATGTACTATGTGTGTGTGTGCGCATGCATGCATAGAAAAACAAATACAACAAATGAAAAAGAGAAAGAATTCATATGATTATCACTTTGATAACCATGGCAAAGACAAGAGAAGAGCACAAATATACTTCCAGTGAAAGGAGTAGTCCTGGGAGAATGAAGAATGCACCTCTACCCTATCTGGTCTTCCACGGTGTTGCATAGAGAATCAGAGGCATGCAGTGAAGAAACTCTTTGTCTGTAAGTAAAACGGTGCTAATGCAACTCCTGGAACTGCCTGTGTTCATCAGGAAAGGACATGGATGAAGTTTCAATTTGATTCTTACAGGATGCATCATTAATACATTCCTAGCTGGGAGACTATTTCCTTTCCTCTGAAGGGCTAGGGACAGACATTATACGGAAACTGGTTTAAACCTGCAACAGAACAGATGTTCAGTGCACATAAACCAGTTTGAAAATGACTGAAACTGCTTTGAGATAAACCTGGTTGAATGTAGAATTAAGCTCAACTGATTTGGATCAAACCAGTTTATGCAATGTCTGTCCCACACCCCTAGCTGGTTTAAGTTAAAGCAGACTCCCCCAGCATCCTGGCATGCTCTCTGGGCTGGGCAGGGCTCTCTGCTCCCTGGCTGGAGCTCAGCAGAGACTGCAGGCATTTGCCTGGTTTCCCCCTGTTCCTCCCCTCCTCTCCCTACTCCCCGCTAAGCAAGGATTTCCTGTTCCCTCTGCCTTACACAGACACCTCTCAGCATTAGCTAGCAGGCCACATGCTGGCTACGGTCTACACTGTGGCAGACGGGACAAAGGCAGAACCAACAGGTAGCTGGTAATGTCTCTCTGTTATTTTCTTAATGGGATGATAAATACAAGGGCTGTGCAAAGCGGGTCGTATTCAATTCAGATTCAGATTCGGGCCAGTTCAGTGGTCAGTGATTTGATTAGTTGATTTGAATCACTGTCCCGATTCAGTTTGCCCACATCCAAATCTGAAGATTCGACTCTGATTTGGAGAATCAGCAATTTGGCTATAGGCACAGCTTAATGTTTTTTCTACATACTTCAAGGTACCAGGCGGCTCGTGAATGCTGAGATGGTGGGGCAGATGGAGTGTCCCACAGGAGCATGGCGGGGCCCCACATGCTTGGCAGTGGACCCCCCACATCCCCTGGCTCAGCAATCAGCCACGGGGGGACCCTGGATGTCCCCCAGGCCCAGGAGGCACCAGTCACCAAGCTGGGGGTCAGGCAGAGGGATCCCCCGTACGCTCTACTGTGGACCCGGAACTGGACTGGAAGTGCTTCTGGTCCGTTTCCAGGTCCGCCGGCAAGCGCGCTGAGGACCCCCTGCGCTCCCATGGGGTGCTCCATCTACCCAACCATCTGAGTGTTCATGAGCCACCTGGTACCTTGAGGTATGTAGAAAAAACCATATAAAGCTGTGTCCAAATCGATTCAGATAGATTCGACGATTCGGAGGCTTCTGATTTGATTTGGAGAGATTAATGGGTCTCCTGATTTGATTCAGATTTGGAGATTTGGCCACCGAATCGGGCTGAATCTCCTCCAAATTAAATTAGCAACGAAGCCTTCGTACAGCCCTATAAACACTGAGTTCGGATTGATATACACTGTGTTATTAGTTTCCTGCTGGGTTGATCAGAAGGGGTGGGGACCCTCCATGCTGGGGCCAGGCCACGCCTCCCTTAGCTCAGCACTATGGAAGGTAAGGGAGGGCTGCTCTAGTACCCCCCCCACCCCCGGCTTCTAGCTTGAGCCACTGCAGGCATGTGCCTGCATTTCTGGGATGTCTGTGCAGTTGCAAACTAATTCAGCCTAGCCAGGTTAGACTAACCTGCAAAGATTGAATCAATTCAGTCTCAGGCTTCTGGAATATCTGTCCCTAGCCAAGGAGTCCCCTTCCAATCATCACAGACTTCTCAAGCAAGCGATGATACCAATGCTTGGAACTATTAATCCCCATTCCCTCCCCTCTCCCACCAGCACAGGACCCCAGCTGGGGTTTGCCAGGCAGGGGTGCAGCAGCCCCTGTTAGGCATTTCGCCCCTGTTGCTGTTCAAGCAGCAGGGTGTGTGGCCAGCCCCATTGGCAGCCTGAAGCAAGAAGAGGGAGCAGGGGTATAATTCCAACCCCCCCACAACACGGGACCCCAGCCAATTGGCTTGCCTGCAACTGGCCACGTCCCTCACCCCAGCTTAGCTTGTCTCCAGCCTTCTGGCCACTGCTGAAGGGAAGGGAGGGCATGCCCTAGCACCCCCCCAGCTTCTAGTCTGGGCCACTGCAGGCATGTGGCTGCATTTCTGGAATCAAAAGTGAATGTCTACTAACTTGCTTTTCAGTTCAATCTATGCAGGGTAGACTCAGATTCAGCTGATTCAGACTCAGCCTTTTTGAATGTCTGAACTTAGCCTTAGTGACACTAATGTGCAGTAGACTAATTCTACTGTGCATTAACATGACTTTCGCCATGATGTGCAGATGCGCAGTTGAATTAATCTAATGTGCATTTAGCGTCTTACGTAAACATGCCCTCTGTCAATTTATCATTCTTCTCTGGAACATATCTTTCAATATTCTGAGCCTCTGATCAAATTCACTTTTCCCTTACAATACATCACAAAATGATTTCCTTTTATTTTCCTATCAGATGTGTAATTTTCTCTCAAAATGATACTAACACGTAAGAATAAGACATAGAAATAGTTCCAGTGCTTGTGGAATTTTAAATCTGAATTTGCAGAACACTTAAGAATATACTGAAGGGAATTATCCTGCATTGGCATTGATGATCCATTATTATTCTTTTACAAGGTCAAAAAGGGTTAGTCATTCCTCGAGTGGGAGTGTCTACAAGTGTGATTTATTGGGCATTAGCCTATTTTAATGTGCATTGAAGTGTCACTGAAAAAACTGTGGGTGCCTATACACATGCAGCAAGGCTGCTCTGATGCTCTGTAATTACAGCACGTCAGAACCAACATGATAAATAGAGTCTACTGAAGCATGGTAACTACCACACTCCAGCAGACACCAGTGTCATGTGTATCAGCATCCCTGTGCTGAAAAATGTGACAAACTTAATTAAAATGCCTCACCACCATTTTTCAGCATGGGAACGCTGATCAACATGACACTCTGGGCACTTTAATAAGAGCGGCCCTCGGAGGTAATTAAAGTGCCTGCCTTACTCCCGAAGCATGTGTATAAATGCCCTGTGATATTTAGTTAATGCGCATTAAAATAGGCTAATGCTCAGTTAGCGTCACTTTAAAAATGTGGGCATTTTTACACATACATACATCACACGGATGCAGTTGTATAAGAAGAAGTTGAAGAAAATGGTGGCGGTGCACTTTTGAACTAAAACACCTCAGGTGCTTTAGTTCAAATGTGCACTGACACCATTTTCTCTGAGCTGACAAGCATTTCACCACTTACACAACTACATGCAGTGCAGTGTGGTGTGTATCAGTTACCATGTGGAGTAGACTCTATTAGTAGCAATGAGTCTGCTCCAAAGCGGCGGATCTCTGGCATGTCTGAGAACTAAAAAGTGCGTGTATAAATACCCTAGAGGTACTAGATTTAATGTGCACTAACTACAGCATATTAAATGTATGTGTAGATGTGCCCAGCAAAATCATAATGTAAAACTAGTACTCAAAAAAGTAAAACAATTTCTAATTTGCTGATCCAAGGTCAACTATTTTACTCAGGATGTTTCTTCTTTGAAAAGAAAATTGATTTTTATATCTATGCAAATTATATCTGTAATTGCTTCTGGGGGGTTACAGTAGATAATAAACTGAATATAAACCAACAGTGTGCCCTTGTGAAGAAGGCTAACCACATACTGGGCTGCTTTAATAGGAGTGTTGCTACTAGATGGAGGGAAGTTATTATTCCCCTCTATTTGGCACTGGTGAGGCCATATCTGGAGTACTGTGTCCAGTTTTGGGCCCCCACTACAGAATAATGTGGACAAATTGGAGAAAGTCCCACAGAAGGCAATGAAAATGGTTAGGAGACTGGGGCACATGACTTATGAGGAGGGGCTGAGGGAACTGGGCTTATTCTGGAGAAGAGAAGACTAAGGGGGGATTTAATAATAGCCCTCAACTACCTGAAGGGTGGTTTCAAAGAGGTTGGAGCTAGACTGTTTCAGTGATGGCAGATAACAGAACAAGCAGCAATGGTCTCAAGCTGCAGCAAGGGAATTTTAGGTTAGATATTAGGAAAAACTCTCTCACTAGGCGGGTAGTAAAGCACTGGAACAGGTTACTCAAGACAGGTTGTGGAATCTTCATCCTTGGAGGTTTTTAAGACCTAAAGAAAGCCTTGGCCGAGGCTGGGGATAGTCCTGCTTTAAGCATGGTGTTGGACTAGATGATCTCCTGAGGTCCCTTCCAACCTTAATTTTCCATGGTTCTTGGAGATAAATACAGCCTGTGAGAAGACGACAGTACAGCTTGTGAAACAGTAAATATGCCGGAGACAACTGAGCACTATATTTGTAAGGTTTTCCATGAGAAGAACAACTGAGCAGCATCCATCTGCCTTTTTCTTAGGCCTCTCCTGTTGCTGGAAAACCAGAGACAATTAACTGAGGTGAAAAAGCAGATTGAAAAAAAACCTGGCTAATTCCTTAAAATGACCGGTTATTCTTAAAAATAAATACCCGATAATCCACTCATTTTCTATTTGTGATATAAGCAAGACCCGAGGCTGATTTTGCCTATTTAAAAGCATGATTTAATTATTCATAAGAAAGGCATCTCTATTTGGTACTTGAAAGTTTTTGCTAAAAAGTCTCCCTTTAAGCTTTTTTTCAGACAGCCCTTGCACATACCTGAGATGGCCTCAATTTTAAGATGATCTATGAAAGACTGAAGATTAGTAGCTGGTAGTAGATAATACATGTTTTTCAATTAGAATAATGTGATCAATTATGAGGACTTATTTAATAGCATGCAAGTAAAGATAATTATAGAACTTGTGAGAAATTAACTATACAAAGTCTTCACAACTACAGTATCATACTTTCAAACTGGGTATAGTGAGGATCTCCATGTTGGTCAGCTCATTAATATTATACGAAATATCCTTTATCTTTTCATAATTGTGGAACAAGTTTAATATAACTACAATACACCACACTCCAGTGTTGCTTTTAATTTCAATGAATTCCATTCACACACAAAAACGCCTTACATTTGAGAGTGTTGCCTTTTCTAATTCAAGTTGTCTGGCCTATCAGGAGGGTTAAGGCTAACTTAAGTTAGCACAACTTACCAACCACTAACACAGCCACTCTATGCTAATTCCAATTACCCTGTGCAGCTGGTATATTGTTTCCAGGAGGCACTCTTTTTTCAATTAGGCTAAACAGTGAGCTGTCAGTTTGGCTTACACTTAGTTAAAATTGTTATGATATACAAAAAAGGATCTTTGTGTATTACATGAGAAAGAAAGATGAAGGAGTTATGTTGCTGTGCCATATCCTTGAAAAAAGCAGACTGTAGTCATTGTATTCACCTACTACTAGTAGTACTACTACTACATCATTTCTCTCTTGGAACTTGCAAAATAGGAACATTATGAATTCATATCAATAAAGCCTTCATAACTAGTGAAACTATGCGAGGTGGTGGATATGCATGTGATAAACACCATCTGTTATGAACTTCTGACTACCTAACTTGCACCACTTGAACAGTCTGAACATATTATGCTTATAAAATATACATTATTGTAACAGGGCACCAATCTTGGGCCCTGTTCTGGTCCAGAAAACCTCACTGGACCCAGACCCGCTGGGGGATCTACTGGGAGTCAAAGGACCAGCGGCAGAGCAGGGTGAACGAAGATGGCGACATCTGGGGTGGACTGAACAGCTACCATGTCCACAGTAAGGAGGAACAGGGTCGTAGGACCCCGGAGCCAGCTCCTATTGGTAGACAGGGATGCGGCCAAAAGACAAGGCTATGGTGGCTCAAGGGAAGGGGTCCTGGAGAGGAGAACACAAGTGAGTGAGAGCTCGTCAAGCTGCATGGAGGCAGAGAATTAATGTTAGGAGTTGGACTGGTGGGTCGTACCGGAGAAGAAGCTGGTCCTCAAGGGCCAGAGATTTCCCAAATGAAGGACTATTATAAAGTCACGATGAAGGAAGATCTCTATAAACTGGTAAGAGGAATTGTAAAGCGTTCTTTGGAGGGACACTGCCCAGTTAAGTGCAAGGAAGCTGACGAGAGATGGGGGGGTTATTCCCCAACAGATATTGGCCCCACTAGGCTTAATGAATTATAGGGAACCGAGAAGATTAATTAATTGAATAAGGCTAGGATGGTCAGTTGATTGCTCTATTAAAATTGATTAATTGGACCTTGATAGACTTGATCTCTGTCCATAAAAAGGAAAATTGATGAAGTCGTTAGAGTGGATGGAATGAATGAGGGATGGATTAATTCATGTGACATGAAAAAGGGATCACAGAGATGTCGCATACTCATAAGAGGTATAAATTACTGCATTATCAAAATAAGGATGAGACTGCTCAACTGATAAGGGACAAGGGACAGGGCAACATATTGTTGAAAATTGATGGGACAGCACAGTATTAAAGATTGTCCTGTAACCAGTGGCAAAAGATAGCTGATGGAGGACCCCTGGGAAGGGTTCACTGGCTCATGCCTACGCAGGTGTGCTAAGGAGAGGGTGTAGGGGAGGCAGAGCCCTGTGGAGGAAGGTTACAAATCACCCTAAATCCTCCTCTTCCTTTTGAACATCAAGCTATGGCAGGTGAGCAACAGGAAAGGTGACCTAGAGCGAGGGGGAGTAGTGGCAGATCAAGTACGATCATGCCCCAAACCTTCACAGTGATATATGTAATAACTGTAATTGCATTCACACCAAATCACCCCAAAATGTTTTAGTAGAAAGTTATTGTTTAATAATGATGTGAGCAGGTATAAAAGACTTTTCATGTTTTAATTTTACTTATTCTATTTTTTATATTGAATGATTTTCAGTTCATTCTTAATCTTAAATCCTAGACCACCTATGTGATTTGTGTGAAATGGAGACCAAAACGTTAATGAATGAAGGTCTATGGCCTATTAGTTTTATTAAGTTAATGAATGCCTATCCTTCCCTTATTAAAGAGAATACTGCTTACAAAATGTGCAGCAACTTTACAGTATTGTACTGTATTACTCTTGTTCTATTTAAACAGAGGGATAAATGAGAAAATTAAATATCTCTACTCTTTTTTAATAGAACACCAGGAAAACTAAAAAAAATCCCACTCCACAAAATATTTGAAAAGGTAAACCAAAATATGCAGAATAACAGGAAAATTATCTATCTATCTATCTACATGTACGTATGCATGTCAGTGAATTCATGCAAATTTAAATATGAAAGCTATGGTATTTTTTACAATGTACTAGAGAAATAAAAGCATCTGTAATACTAAAAATCCTCATATCAAAAGGCAGGGAATTTTATGAAGAGGACTGAGTTTCATGGGCATATGGACACATTTTCCCAAGAGCTTATTCAGGTATTCAGAGAAACTGAGTCCTTAATAGACCAGTTCTTGTCATGATAGAAGCTCCCAGACCCCGCTTTTTAAAACCTTTTTCTCATGTAAATTGAGGTTATAATACCAATTTTAAGGTCTTCTTGCAGACCCAATGTACAAATGAGTACGTTTTAACTACCTTTTTTTTTCTTTTCTCTTTTGTCTATAAAAAGCAATAAGTACTTATTTAATCTGAGTTGAACTGAAGCATGCAACTGACCAAAATCTTTTCTCTGCATCCCTGATTTTTCACAGGTAACCTGTAGCCCTCCATGCAAAGCCAGCAATACCCAGAACTTGATTTTCAGCCTGAATGTGAACTCATGGAACACAAACAGTACCTGGACTGATCATCACTTCCTCAGGTTGAGATAATAAACCAGGAAGAAGCAACAATACTGGCCTACCTGTAAAAACGTATTCTTGCAAGTAATTCCATGCCATCAGAGGTAATAGAAGTGAGGACCAAGTAAATCTCTATAACCACTCATTAATCACACCTACTGATGCTGTGATAGTGAAATGTTAATTCCTCCAACATCAGTCGTAAAGAACTTCACATTATTTGATGAACCAAAAGAAAAGTAAGTGGGAAGCTGTAACAAGTGTGTCCTGGGGCTGGCCTCAATGTAGGCCTGCCCACTTCCTTCTGAGCAGACCATCTGCCTAATTTGCTTGCCAAGCCTTAATGTTCATGATTGAATGATGTTCATCAGGCAGGAATCTGCCCTTTACCTGCCCTGATGACAAGGGCCTATGTACATGACTCCAACCTTCCCTTATCGTGTCCCATGCCTTGCAGATGTTTCATGGCCTAACACCCAGCCTTATCATATTCCTAATATACATACTGGGCTCTAAGCCCCATCCCCGGGCCTACAAGCCCCATCCCCAGGCTCCAAGCCCCGTCCCACTTGCTCTCTCTCTGAGCTATTACCCCTTATCCCTTCACTCAGGAGCTTTTCCCAGCTCCCCAAGGCTCAGGGCCCCATCCTCCTGGAGTCTAACACCTGGCTCCCTCCACTGTGAGTCTGGGCACTGTCTCAAGTCCCTCCACCTGACCTGGGTCCTGCCTCAGTACTTGTAGTGAGCCTAGGTTCCCCCTGCACTGATCTAACTACCCACCAGGGATTTGGGGGCTCAGGTGCCCCTACCTGCCTTTCACTGGGGAGGTAATTGGCCTGGCATTTCTGGGGGACTGTCCCACCATGAGCAGTCCCACCAGAGCATCCTTCCCCAGAAGGGTGCAGTTTTCTGTCATACCCAGGACAAAGAGCCTCCAGACATCCCCATATTTCCTCCCTTACCTTCAAGTGGTACTGAGCAGCAGCTATGCTGGTGGTATCTCTCCAGTTCCTGGCAGCAGACTGCTTCCCCTGCTGTTTAGGGCCCAGCCCTCATATATAACAGCTAGGCCCTATTCCCCAATCAGGCATCATTGCCTAATTGGGATAACAGCCAGCTGCGGGCTGCCTGGTTGCTGCCCACACCCCTGGGAGTAACAGAGCACCCTGTGCTCTGTTACAAAAGCATAGTGGCAAAAAGCATGAAGATGCACAAACAGGCACCAGTCAAAGTAAAACATGCCAGTTGATCCACTGGTCACAGATGAAGCAAAGTAAATCTCATCTCTTTTCCAACAGAACATATACTCATTCGGGGCTGTCCAACTTTTGGGCAATAAGGGGCCATGCACAGGGCCAGGCAGAGTCCAGTGGGGCAGTCCTGAGGGCCACTTGCCATGCTGGTGGTCCCTTCCTCCCCAGGTTCTTTCCTACTACACAGGCAGTCCAGTGCACCCAGCCATTCTGGCCATGCATGCCACCTACCTGCAGTGCAGGCAACCAAGCTCCTACCTTTGTTGTATGCAGCACATGCAGCACAAGAACTGTGTCCCCACCTCCACTGCTATATGTGCAGCTCAGGCACTCAGGCCCCCTCCCACTGTGCTGCCCCACCCTCAGGAATGGGGGTGGGAAGCAGAAACTGAAAGAGGGTGGGGGAGCCTGAAGAACCAAGCTACCATGGCAGGACAACAGCATGCGGGAGGCGGGGGGGAAGGTGGGGGAGGTGGCAGTGGCAGCCAAACAAGAGCCTTTGTGCTGCATTCAGTCCATGGGCTGCCAGCTGAACAGTGATGTGCTAACTTTCTACACTATACACTTGTAATATGACATAATACATCAAATCCTCAGAATCTAGTATCATAATTCTGGAAGAATCATAGACTATTTCTCTACAAAAATTCACTATAGATTCACTAACCTCTAGCAGAGCCAAGAAATCTTGAAGCAGACCTTGCCTGATGACACAATACTTTAATTCTCTAAATTTGACCGATTCACACAGCAGAAAAACTTAAAACAATGATTCTCAACCAGCATGCTGCAGCTCCCATGGGTGGCTTGAGAAAATGTCAAGGGTGCCATGGGGTGCCACACAATGAACACTCTTAGGTGTGCAGACATGATTCACAAGATAAATCCATATTTTAAATAGGAATCCATAGCATTTCAAATATCCTGACCTTTTTAGATCTGAATTCTTTATGACAGAAAAACTGCTTTATTACTTTCCTAAGTCAAAAAAAAGAACGAGAACTTAAAAGCTGACATTTCCTGAGTGATGCCTTGAGTCTAACAAGGGGTGCCCTGCATCTAGAAAGGTTGAGAAGCACTGACCTAGAAGCACTGCAGCAAGAACACCACTTGTAACTCTTATACTTACTATCCGAGATTGTTGGGTTTTTTTGTTTGGTTAGGAAAAGATTTTTATGTTTGGTTAGGAAAACTATTTACCCTTGAGTTGGAAAAGGTATTTTCTTGCAGGTTATGTTCTGAACCAGTGGCTGTGGGCATACATATCCCACTTAGTTGATATATTATGAATTCTTGTATCTTTTTGTCACATCCCTCTTCTCATGTTGTTGCCCTCATGATTAGCTCTTCAACTGTTTTGGAGAAGATCTAGCTTTTTTTTGTACCTTATATTAATCCACAGGTTTTCAGTTGTTGACTGTAGAAGTTGTAAATTCCTTTGGCCCTATGGAACATATGTCATGGTCATGAAAAGGTAATATTAGCCAGTACCATGAAGGGTTTGAAGTTGAGGACTAAAGCTTTGAATTTGGTCTGGGACTCATTAGGGGGCAGGGGAGCTAGTGAACAGATGGAGCACTCTGGCAATGAGCTCATACCAGCATTTTCTGAACCTAGCTATACCTTTGTTTTTAAAGTCAGTAATATCTTACCTAAGTTCAAAGAATTAAAGTAATGAAAACTGGGTGCATCTATAGGTGCAATTAATGCAACATGATAAACTCCAGAGTTGTTTGCGCCAGTTAACTGCTCCCAGGCACAGCATCTGCACATGCACCCAGGACAGTAGCAGTTTGAGCTGGGATAGAGCGCAGCACCCTTGGGCTGGCACAGGGGTGGGCAATTATTTCAGCTGGAGGGCTGCTTAATGAGTTTTGATGAGCTGTTGAGGACTGCAAAAGTAGCACTGCCCCTTGACAGGTGCCTCAGCCCCTGGTCGCCATCTTGGAACTTGAAGTCCTGCCCCCTAACACCTGAGCTTTGCCACCACCCCTTGCCTCTGGAAAAATGCCTTTTGGAAAGGGGGTTTGCCATCTTGGAACTGGGGGGAGATATATATAGATAGATAGTGAGTGTGTATACACTAAAAATCAAACACTGAAAATAAGATATTTTAATTTTATTGAAAAAAACATTTTTGCTCTGATTTATGTGCGTTTTGCATGGTGTATATAGAGGTGATTGCATAATAGCTCAAAATTAAGTCTTACTCATGTATACTGTGGGGGTGTAGAGGGGCATGGGGGGGCTATGGATGGGTTGGTATGGGATTTGTGGGAGGCTGTGGATGTGTGTATGTGGAGTGTGGGGGTATGTGTGGATGTGGGTGGGTATGCGGGGTTGTGCAGGGTGTTGATGGGGATGTGCGGGTGTGTGTGTGGGTGGCTGGGAGTATGTGTGGGGGGATAGGTTGTGCATTGGCCAGTGTGGGTGCATGTCTGTGGTGGGGTGCATGTGAGTAGCAGTGATCAGGGTTTCTCCGAGAGGTGTGTGGGTGTGTGTGGGGGTGGAGTGCATGTGGGGTTTGTGGGGCAGTGTGGGGGGGTGAGAATCAGCAATGATAGGTTGTAATGAGAGGTTTTTAAAGAGCCCTTTTATCCAACATCGGTCAGCTATACATTTTTTGATCTTCTGCCATTTTGCCTGTAACAGCATTGCAGCCGCGACCCAGTTACTAAGATGAGGGAGCAGCGGCCGGAGATGAAGACATACGGGAAATGGGGAACGTAATACCCCAGGCAGCCAATGAGGACCCAGAAAAGAGAAATAAAGAGGGGAGGAAACTTCCCAAGGTTGCCTTTGGGCATGCACTCGTTGAGAGGAACGAGAAGGGACGCCTATGGTGACGGATACTGAGAGAGTCCAGGAGGCAGGGATGCACTCCCAGATGACGAGGGGAATTTTGGGGATCAATGCACCCTTCCCCGGATCACGTCTGACCTTGAAAAGACAGTCTCTGCGGTGAGTCATAAACGGAGCGGCAGTGCAGAAACCCCCGCAGCTCCGAGGGCTCAGTGTGTGGGGATTCCCTGAGCGGAGAGGGGGGGAAGAAGAGTAAAGAAAGAGGCAGAGAGGAAGAGGGTGAAGAAGCCCCAACCCTGCCTTGCAGCCACTGTAACCCTGATCCTGCACTGGAGGGTGAAGGGAGGCAGAAAAGAAAGAAAGTGAAAGAAAGAGAAATGGAAACTGATGAAGCCGCGCTTCGCAAGCTGGCACCAGCCGTAGCTGGGGAATCCCGGTGTCGGTGGTAATCAGCCGCTAACAAGGCAATTAGCAACTGATCATTGAGTAAGAAGCTAACAAGTAGTCCTGCTTCGATCCCTGAAGGCAGACGGTGAGAACCCTGCGGCGATCCCATGGGGGATTAACGTCTCAAGAGAGAAAGCCAGGCTAACGTTAATAAAGCACTTGGAACTAAGATCTGGCCAGCGTGTTCCTTACCGTGGTACTGGTGTCTAACAACTCTTCCTTCCCCCCAAATTTGCATTTAGATGAAGTCGTGGCAGGCGGGAATTGGGGGAGCTACAAGAGAAACGGGTACCCAGGACGGGCATGCTGACATTGCCTAACATCTTATCTACATTCAGTTCCGGATTGATAATTATTCCTATAATATGTGGGGTCTTCTTTGCTCTTAATTGTAACAAATGACCACATAGAAAAATACAAAATTTAATCTCATTTCTTGGCAATATTTTTCTGCTTATTCTTAAGCACAAAGATTCAGGTTTACCTATTGTTATTAATTTTCATATTTCCTTACTTGCAGTGATAAACACTAAAAGCTGATGTTCTATATTGGAAACTAGAAGTAAACACATTTTGCATTATATTTATGATTCTTCAATTAACGTTATGTTACTATACTGTGTGGATTGAATGACTATTAATTAATAATCAAATGGCAAAACAAAATAATAAAATACTCTTTTCTCCTTTTTATGATATGCAATTCCAGGATTTATTAAATCCACACATACACAATTTATATAGGATTGACTCATAACGAATTAAAGTCTAAAAGATTTCCTACAGACATTATAAGATCTGTTGTTTCAAAAAAGCTTCTAAAACAAAAGGAAACAAAAATTCAGAGATAACAGATAATTGGGAGATTTTATCTATGATGCATGGAAGTTATCCTACCAGATATATCACAAGGCTTATTAATGATTATGGTGATGAAGAAGTGTGATCAGTTCAACCAAATACCTTTGGATCCTCAAAATCTAAATAGGGATTAAGTAAAACGTTTTGAGATTTAAGTCCATTTCAATTTATCTAGTCCAGCTGATACTGAAATTCATAGGAAGGTGAAAGAGTAGTGATAAGGTAGAATCTGAGAAAGGATCAATTTACGTGTAATGCAAGTAGAAAGAACCAGTTTCTAAAAACTATATTTATTCATACAAATTGACCTCCATTACAGGCATTTTAAATTTAACTCTGTTGGCCTTCTGTAAAAGAAAATGAAACACAGTAGGTAGGTAACAAAGACATGTCTGATTTCTGATTAACCCTGACATGGATAGGAGAGAATATCTGTCAATCTCTTTCAGATAGAGATTTTCTACTTGTTAAAGGCCAGATGGTTTTGCAGGGCCTAAACATAACTGTTTTGTGGGGGGCCGCAAATCATTTCTCCTTAGTACCTCGAAGCTGACTAAGAATCGAGTTCTCTCCTCCATGGTTGCAATGCCCCTCTAAGGGGAAGGTCCCCAGACAGTTGGGGTCAGCAGAAACCCTGGAAAAATTCCCTAGCTGAGGAAGCCAAACCTTATTCCATCACTGACAGTGATGAGGTAGAATCCCTGCGCATTTCCTTTTAGAGATTCTTCTCTTGAGCTTTCTTCATCTGATTCTACTGATGGAGGTGGCAATCAAAGCCAATGATAAGAAATATTCCACATAAATGGCAAGAGCTCAGATCAAGTCATAAAGATAAAGTGTGTTAAGAGGAAAAGAATAGACATTTTTCAAATACCTTATAAGTTATTTTTGGTGCTTCTCACACATGTATTTTAGAAATCTCACAACATTTGCCTACAGATTAGAATTACAAGCCAAAAAACTGAAAAGAACTGATGCATAGTTATTTTTACATATCTAATTAAGTTACATTTTACTTGTTACTAAATGCATACATTTTATCAGTTAAATGAATTTATTTGTAATCCTGCCTATAGCAGAATTTATTCAATATTTAGAAACAACCTTCGTATTATGTACATTGGGTCAGTTTGATTGTACTTCAGCAACACTAATACATGTAAAATGGTTACATTAAATTGTTTCCCCACTGTACAATTGCCAATATGACATTATTTCAGGTATAGAACAATTACAAGTTTTACAAAAATGTTCCTTTTCTATGGGGAAAAGGACATAAGAAAAACATTAAATTCAATTAAAATATAGTTACAGTACACCCATAATAATTCTAATGGCACTTTTCAAATTTGGAAAATTATTAGGAAACAAAATACTATTTTTAATCTGAAAAATTTAGAAGAATCTGCAGTGTAAAACTGATGTTGTATTCATGATGGTCCTACACGAGACAAGGAGACTCCCCAAGTGATCGAGGAGCCAGCAAACAGGGGCAGCAAGCAGGGCAAGCAGTTTGCAGGCAGTTCGCAGGCCAGTTTGCTGCCCCTTTGCTCCCCTTTGAGGAGAGAGCCTTTCAGCTTGGTGTGAGGAAGCAGGGAAAAAGGAAACCTTTGAGGCCAAGCAACAGTAAACAGGCCAGCTTTTAGGCAAGTTCACTAGGGCAGGTGTGCTTGTAAGAAGGGCAGTAAGAAAAAAGAGGCAGATTTCCAAGGGAAATGGCTGGAGGATATCACAATGCCAGAGGTACTGCCACTGCCAATGCTTGCACCTGTAAGGTTTCTGTCCAGACAGGACCGCTCACCATCAAGGCTTCCACCCAGGTCCAGGTTTGTCGCTGTGATAGCAGCAGCTTGTAAGGTCCTTCAAGTGACAGCCAGATCACGGGGCGCCTGCGGTGTAAGTGGTGCGTCCTGGTGGTGTCTCTCAGGGAACAGGCAAGAGAGCTACAGGAGGAGGTGGCGAGGCTCTGAGCATCCTCCACCATGAGGAGTTCATCGATTTGATGCTGGAGAAGACCTCCAGGACTGTGGAGGAAGAACTGCCAGAGACAGTGCTAGAGAAGGGAGAGGACATGGACTCCCAGGAAGGTGGAAGCTGGAAGCTTATGACCTCTGGCAGCAAGCAGAAATCTTCATCTCCACCTGCAGCAGTTAATCTGAAGAACGGATACAGAGACCTAGCAACAGAGAGGGAGGAGCACGTTCCATTGGTGGAAAAGGACAGGACAGGCCTCCCCAAGGTGGGAAGGATGGAGACAACCACCACCAAGGAGAAGCAATGGGTGGTGACGGTTGGAGACTCCCTTCTGCAGGGAACAGACAGATCCATCTGCTAACCTGACCTGTTGCCTGGGGAATTCTGCTGCTTGCCCAGAGCCCGGATTCAAGATGTCATGGAGGCATTACCAAGATTCATCTAACTCTTTGACTACTACCCCATGCTGCTCATCCATATGGACACCAATGATACTGCCAGAGAAGATCCTGAGCAGATCAAAAGCGACTACAGGGCTCTGGGTGCAAGGGTGAAGAGGACAAGGGCTCCAGTGGTGTTCTCTTTGATCCTTCTGGTCAAGTGAAAGGGCCCAGGCAGGAGCAGATGCATCCTGCATATCAATGCCTGGCTGCATATGGGATGATGTTCCAAGAAGAAGCTGGGAAGAGATGGGATCCAACTGATGAAGACAGGGAAGAGCATCTTCGCAGACAGGCTTGCTAACCTAGTGAGGAAGGCTTTAAATTAGGTTCACCAGGGAATGGGGACCAAAGCCCTCAGGTAAGTGGGGAAGTGGGTGACCTGGAGGAAGAGCAAGCAGGAGAGGGCAACAGGGGAGAGGTTCACATTCTTCCTGAGAAAGCGGGGCAATCGACTAGTTACCTTTAGGTGCCTGTACATGAATGCACAGAACCTGGGAAACAAGCAGGAAAAACTAGAAGCCCTCGCACAGGAACTATGACATGATTGGAATAACACAGACTTTTGGCTTGGTGGGATAGCTCACATGACTGGAGCACTGTCATAGATGTGTATAAAATGTTCAGGAAGGACAGGCAGGGGAGAAGAGGAGGAGGAGTTGCACTTTATGTAAAAGACCCATATGATTGCTCATAGCTCCAGTATGAAACTGGAGACAGGCCTGCCAAAAGTCTCTGGGTTAGGGCCAGAGGAGAGAGCAACAATGGTGATGTCGTGGTGGGGTCTGCTATAGACCACCAGCCCAGGAGGAAGTGGTAAATGAGGCTTTTTCCAAACAGCTAGCAGAAGTTTCCTTATCTCAGGCCCTGGTTCTCACAGGGAACTTCAATCAGCCTGACATCTGCTGAGAGGACAACACAGCAGTTCACAAGCAATCCAGGAAGTTTTTGGAGAGTGTTGGGACAGCTTCCTGGTGCAAGCGCTGAAGCAGCCAACTAAGGGTTGTGCTCTTCTTGACCTGCTGCTCACAAACAGTGAAGAATTGGTGGGGAATGTACTAGTAGATGGCAACTTAGGCAGCAGTGGCCATTAGATGATTGAGTTCAGGATTCTGAGGAAAGGAAGGATGGAGAGTAAGGCACAGTAAGGACCCTAAACTTCAGAAAAGCAGACTTCGACTCACTCAGGGAACTCATGGGCAGGAACCCTTGGGAAGCCAGTCGGAGGGGGAGAGGAGTCCAGGAGAGCCTTAAAGAAGCCTTACTGAGCATGCAGGAACAAACCATCCCGATGTACAGGAAGACTAGCAAGTATGGCAGAAGACCAGCTTGGCTTAGCAGAGAACTCTTCAGTAAACTAAAATCACAAAAAGGAAGCTTATAAGAAATAGAAACTTGGACAAACAACTAGGGAGGAGTATAAGAGTATTGCTTGGGCATGCATGGATGAAGTCAAGAAGGCCAAAGCACAACTGGAGTTTCAGTAGCAAGGGATGTGAAGGGTAGCAAGAAGGGTTTCTACAAGCATGTCATTAAAAAGAGGAAGATCAGAGAAAGTGTGGGTCCTGTACTGAATGGGGGTGGCAACCTAGTGACAGAGGATGCAGAAAAGGCTGAAGTACTAAATGCCTTTTTCACCTCAGTCTTCACACGCAAGGACAGGTCCCAGACTACTGCACTGGGCAGCACAGTTTGGGGAGGAGGTGAGCAGCCAACAGTAGTAAAAAAACAGGTTAGGGACTATTTAGAAAAGCTGGACAAATACAAGTCCATGATGCCAGATGAAATGCATCGGAGGGTGCTGAGCGAGTTGGCTGATGTGACTGCAGATCCACTGGCTATCATCTTTCAAAACTCATGGGTATCAGGAGAGGTCCTGGATGACTGGAAAAGGGCAAACATAGTCTCCATATTTAAGAAAGGGAAAAAAGATGATCCAGGGAACTACAGAGAATCTCCCTCCCTGGAGGTTTTTAATACCTGGTGAGAAAAAGCCTTGGCTGGGATACGGTAGTTGGGGCTGGTTCTGCTTTGAGCAGAGAGCTGGACTAGATGACCTCCTGAGGTCCCTTCCAACCCTAATTTTCTATGATTCTATGATTTATTAGGGTGATATCTTTTATTGGACCATGTGTATGGGTAGGATAGTGTTAGGCAAACTTTTCAATGCAAGACATTTTCATCAGGTCATCTGACAAAGTATGTCTTCCATATGAAATTTTGTCCAACTATCCCAACTATACTGTTGGTTGAAGAGAAGACTATACTCAAAGAAATCCTTGCCTCTCGCATAAAAAGTATTTAACATTTTTCCCATCTGCCCCATTTTGGTGACTTATTTTTGTGGTTGCAAGCCACTATAAGGTTTTGTTTCCCAATATGTATAGGCTGGCAACTTCAAGAGGAATCAGTAAGAACAGGAATGAGACTGCCAGTCAATGTCTCTCTTCTCTCAGAGAGGTCTGGAAATTCTAAACAACTAGCCATCCAGAATTTTTCTAGATTGTCCCAAATTTTGGAACTACATCCTGGTGGCCCAAGTACTGCCAGAGATGGGACTTTTATTGCCACTTTGAGAAAGTGGTCCTAGACCAGTGCCAGACAGCAACCTGCTAGGTCTGGTGAACAGATGCAGCGCAGTGCTACTGAGCACCCTGTATATACAGCTATACTACTTCTGGTTCTGCTATCTGATGTTGGTAGACAAAAAAAGTGACAGGTAGAAGGCCCTGAGCAGGAGAAAGAACAGGAACTGAGTGGAATCAGAAAAGCTAAACAGTCAAAAGAGGATGTGGAGAGAGGAGCTGAGCAAACTCAGAAAGAGAAACAACTTTGCAAGGTAGCCTCAGAAAAATGACTGATTACTGTGAGTGGCAGACTCGCCTACTCAGCAAAAAAGTAATCAGTTGGCATCTTCTAATCCAGTGGTCACCAGCCAGTCCATCTCGATTGACTGGTCAATCATGGAGCCTCTGACAGTCAATTTCAGTCTGTCAGAGGCTGTATGATTGGGAGCGGCAGGACGCATGTGGCTGGGCTAGCCATGCCCCCTGCCGCCTGGGCTGGGCTGGGTGAGTGGCATCAGAGCCACAGGCTTGTCCAGGAGGCCACATGCCTTGCTCTAGCTGTGGCACTTTGTGCACAGTGGCTGCGGCTAGGAGAAGCCACGGATTGGGTGTTTCAAATCCCTGCACAAGCCCTTCCAGCTGCTGAATCGTTAGTTAACTCTGCTCTCCCCAGCTCCCACTCACCGAGAGTTGTGGCACCTTGCAAGCTACCGAAGGTCTGCGATGGTGGGGTGGGGCCAGTAGATCCTGGCACGCTCTTTACTTACAAAAAGTGATCTTCACCATAAAAAGGTTGAAGACCACTGTTCTAATCTTTCTACTACCATATTATAGATTGGGTCTTTTTGTAGTAGGGATTACTGCTTGGTAAAGAGCACGTCAAAATAAAGCTGAAGATTTGCTGATAAATATTGGTTATAGCTAAAAACTGGCAACTTTCCTTGGTTCCTGGATTAAAGCAGAAACCGCCAAAAAGAACCCTTCAAAACAAACAGATTGATCAAGTGACGGCAGGAGCAGGATTTGTACTTAAAGCCACTGGTGAGAAATCTGAGACATCAGACCTGGATAAGTAGGGATTGAAAAATATTTCCAAGAAATTTTTTGCTATGTAAACAAACAAATGGGAAAAAAAACAGCCTAAGAAGTGATGGAGGTAACTAAGTAAATCATTTGGAGTAAGTATTAAATAGTCATTTGAATTCGTTTTAAAAAATATACAGCTTGTAAAAAGATGAACTTAATGATGCATTGGTTCTTTTTGGGGAGTAAAGAGCAAACAAATGAATACAGACTCATGAAATAATGCTCAGCAAATATTATTATAGTTTAAATATTTAATGACTAAGGAAACCCCTACAGTGTAAAAGCAAAGATCAACTTTGTTTTACTAGCTAAATTTAGACCAATTAGGTAACCACTGAACTGTAATAGGAAACAACTAGTTTTGGCCACTGTAGGAAATCACTTGTACTCTGGAAAGCAGCAGCCGCCATAAAAGGTACTGTAACAATACATTATCTGGCACACTTGTGAGGTCTGTTGATTAACAAACTCTAGGCCACACAAGCATATAGTAAAAAAAGGCCTCTAAACCTCAGAAACATTGCATAGTGCAGAGAAACACATGTGAGCATTCTCCACCTTGGCTTTATTCCAGAACTCTTTCAACAGACTTATTAAAATGCAGCATTAATAGTCACATTATTTCAATATTACTTCAAAATTGTTAAAGGAGCAGAGTTGTGTTTAAAGGAAACATCTAAGAGTATCTGTAACAATGGGTGTGTCTACATGTCGTCGGACGTCATGAAATGCTACATCACCGTACGGTGCGCTTCAGTGACATAGCGATTACATGGGTCTACACATGATCACCAGCTATGTCACTGTAGTGGCGTGCTCCCCCAGTATAGGGCACTGCTACGGCAACGTAGTGGCAAAATCTAAATATGTGCTGCGCACATGGTGCAGTAACCACCCACACTGCACCATGTTTTGGGTGCAACCACCCAACAGGAAGTACTAAAGCATGGCATCGTAGCACCATTGCCATATGGCAATATGTAGACGTAACCTATGAATACTAAATACCAATCATAACTACTGTAAAAGAAGGTATGGCTTTTTGTGAGAAGTGTTATTTGAACTGGAAAAATTTCTCTAAGAGTGGCTGGGATGGTAAAGAATTTAGGAGACACTCACTAAAGAGTTATTCCACTTGTAATGAGTTTGCTGAGTATCATTAAACGGTGCTTTGAAAGGATATATTAGTGGTATTAAGTCAGAAACAGTGCAGGCAGACAACTGAACTCAAAATACAATGAGAAAGCCTAAAAACAAAGAAAGGGAACTTGAAGAAATAAAAGAAACTAAGGATCAAAATTATAACCAACTGTCTATCTTAGGATACTCAGTTCAACCACAGGCATCTATAGTTTGACTCTGAAATCTCTTAAACCCATCCTTGAGGTTGTTTGTTTCCAATGGCATGAAACACATTTTTCATTCATTGTATTCCAAGACCTCTGAAGAACAAAGGTCCAAGGTTTTTAAAGATATTCATAAAGTTATTCTGTTGTTCTGGAGAACCCAGTTCTTTAGGTTCCCTTTCCTTACTCCATGTATTTAAATCTTTCATCCAGGAAGATTCCAAAGCATTTTGACTGACTATTTAAGGCTCAATCACTTAGCACTAGAATGAAACCAACTCAGAGTAGACTATGGCACTCATTTTTGAAACAGCTAAACTATAGTACAGTATTGAGGATACTGAATAAAGAATAATACCATCAGCTAAAAATGCTGAGAGAATATAACTGCCATAATTTTAATACAACAAGCGGCCAGCATCCCTACTTTCTCTAAAAAGTATAACTGACCTTTGGAGAGCACAAGTAGATGTGTTCATATTTACACTAACTCTTACCTAATGAACCAAAACTACAGCAGCCCACAACTGCACAGGGCACCATGGGGCCCTTAGATGAATAGTGATTTTGTAATAAGTTTTCCACTTATGCTTTGGCCTGCTACAGTCTGCATAAATTATGGTCTTAGAGATAAAGGAGGTATAACTATAGACTAGGCATTATGACAACAATTTTGTGGTCTTGAAAAAAATACGAGCATTTAAAAGAAATTAGCAAGAATTATAAAATTATTTCCCTATCTCACTCATGTTGTAAGTAATATTATTACTACTAAACATTACCAATTCATAGCATCTAGATATTAAAGTGTGGAACTGGATTAATTTGTGAATAATATATTCATCATCCACTTCTGGAATAATAAATAGTTCAAATGTACATGATGACACTGTAAATAAGCTAAGTCACTGGTAAAGAAAAAGGCACCCATTTATCAATTTTCTCTTGTATAAGAGTCACAAGATACACAGAAAATGTACTCTTACAGTTCTCAAGCGCTTCCTAAAAGTCACTTCATTTTTTGGGGTATTATGCTGCTGCCCATCATGACAGCTCCTACAGATTTCCAGGGAACTCTTCATTTCCACTAAGAAAGGATACAAGACTGAAAAAAGAGCTTTAATTATTGATCACCTTCATAAATAATGGCTTTGTTAGGTCAAAGCAGGTATTAATTACAGCACAGCCCAGGGAAGCTTAAGAAGTTACCTGTGCTTATCAGCTGTGTGGCTAAGCAGAGAATATTACCAGAAAGGAATGAAAACATTTAATACTTATAAAAATTGGGATAAAAGTACTGAACTATTAAAGGTGAATTATTACTAAAATAAGTATCACCTCCTTGGCCCAAACATTTTTTAATCTCACTTTTGAGTAAGAGTTAAAAGGAAGAATGAGTCTGTCAGTCTGAATTTGAGGCAGTAAAGAGATACTTAGGCTAGATACAGACATTCAAAAAGCTTGAGGTGGAATTGATCTAAGTTATGCAGTTTTCTGTAAGTGGCATAGTTTAGATCAGCAGTGAACGGTGGGTGGGGTGGGGCGGGGGGGGGGGGGGGGGGGGGGATCGGGATCTTAGACTGGGTTCCACCATGTGTAAAGCAGTCTGTGTGCCAAACTTCTGTTCTGTTATGAGTATAGACCAGTTTCTGATCACTTATACCAATAAAGTCTGTACCTAGCCTTAAAATTCTTATTTTCAGAATAAAAATATCTGCAATATTCCTGAAAAAGTAATTTGTCAGACAGATTTTTGACTACTTGATCAACTGTTTGATAGAAAACATTCAATCTGGGTAGAACAATGCATTGCATCATGAAAGGCAAACAATTGAACTGTTAATTATTAACTTAATACATGATACAATGATCACTAGGCACAAAGTATGTGGTTCATTAGTCTTATGCAGATATAGAAATAAGAATTCACCAGTAAATTGATAATCATTTAAAAAAAAAGCAAAAGCACATACCTACTCTATGCACTTGTCAAAATGCAGATCGCACCTTAGAAAAATGAGGTACAACTGAGCAGCATAAATGTTCTAACAGTGGTTTAGCAAACAAGGAGCTGTCAACTTCCAATAACCTATTATTCACACCTCTTTAATCACTGCCACAAAGTCGATTATAAATAGCCTCATACATTTTTAAATAAGGTCATTCTGAAATGAAGCAACAAAGAAGGTAGTAAATATTCCAGTACATAAGCAATTCAAATTCTAAAGCATAACAAAACTGTGCATTTCTCAAATGTTCAGTTTATAGAAAGCCAACAAAACCTTTTATTAACTGGTGCAAACAATGTCAAGTATGTACTCTCTGTAAGATCAATAAAACAGCCAAATTATGCTACAGTTTGCAGACAGAGCTCTTAGAGAAGTCAAATTATTAAATCTCATTTTCGAAACCTGGCTCCAAAGGCAATATTTAGAAATATGAAGTAACATAAATCAAGAAAATGCACAAATTCAGTCCTAAGTCTTTTCTAAATGCACAGAAAAAAACTGTTCCTCTACATATGCTCAGAAGTACCACAATGCACACAGTTTATTTAAATAAACTGATTCACAGAAGACCCCCCTTTTTACTTTTGCTCCTGATTAGTAGAATTTAAAACTGTTCTAGAAATGCAGATACAGGATGGGGAGGAAGAGAAAGAACACAAGAAGGGATTCAGAAATGTTGCCTACTGTTTTCTAGCATTGAAGAATAGTCAATTAAAGGATATGCCAAAATAAGTAGCAGACATTAACAAAACAAAAATATACACACTTTTTGCTGGGTTTTTTAAGAGAACAGACAATATTAAATCTAGACAAAATTCATGTAATAAAGTAAATTCGTTGACAGAGAAAAAAGAAATAGGATGGTGGAACAAAGGAAGACAAAGCAAAAGAGTTTTGCACCTGAATTACACTGTGTTGGAATATTTCATTGTGTCAGATATCAGGCAACTCCTGCCTATTATATTATGTGTTTTTATTTGTTTAATTGTATTTATTTTATACTGAAACTAGCCCCTTATTTACAATTTTAAAATAATGAAAGTGAAACCCGTTCTATGTATACACCACATCATGCACTGCAATATAACACTTCTTTGATTTGTCACACAATTAAGGGTAATGAAGTCCAGACAAGGCATTCCCTTGATTGAGGTAACCTTATTATCACTCCTATACTCTGACCCTCAGAACAGGTAGCAAGGGACAGATTCACAAGGAGGACTGCTTTTAGGTTCCTATTTGAAATTTTCAGAACCGCTGCTGAGCTATTACTGAAACTTAAATGCCTAGGGGAGTTAGGCAGACAAGGTTCCTTGGGTGAATTTGATATCTTTTATTAGACCAATCCAAATAGTTAGAGAAGAGTTATTAAGCAAGCTTTCAGGTTCAAAAACCCTTCGTCAGGCTAAGGAAGTTTCAGCAGTTGGTGTGTGCTCTTCCTGGATGGAATGAAAAGTAAAGAAGCCAGGGGCTGGGCTGCGCTGGGGAGTCAGTTGCCAGGAAGATTATAATGTATCAAAAATCCAATGTCTATGTTTAGTCCATGATCTCTAGTATCCAGGAGGTTGATGAAATGGAACTCATAGGCTCGTCTCTGGGAAGCGTTGTGTAAGTTTCCCTTGAGGATCAGGACTGAGAGATTGGAGAGAGAGTGGCCCTCCTGTGAGAAATGTGCCCCCACCGGTAATTGGGTGTTTCTGTCTTTGATGGATTTCCGGTGCGCGTTCATTCTGGTGCGCAGCTGTTGTCTGGTCTCTCCTACATATCTTCCATCAGGGCATTTGGTGCATTGGATGAGGTATATTACATTTCTGGAGGTGCAGCTGTAAGATCCTGGGATGCTGATGGCTCTGTTGTGGGGTGTAGTAATTGTGGGGGTGGTGGAGATGTGTTGGCAGGTTAGGGGAGTTAGGCACCTTTACCAATAAAGTCCCCAGATGGCACCTTCTGTTGCTGAGCATGTACACAGATAACTAGTACGCAGTTCACATATAAGACCTCCAGGGATTCACAAACTAGGTGTTCTTTACAGAGCATTTGTCCCAGGGCCCAGCCTGGTAGACTAGGCTCTATTCTACAGAGCCTTATCTTCTTTACAGGGTTTAGTCTGGTAGACATGCTCAGAGCATACCCAATCTATGAAAAAGCAGTCAGAAGGATAGAGTGGCAGTGCTGCCTTATAGTCAGTGGCTCATTGGTTACAGCACAATCTTGGCATGTGGGAGATCTAGGTTCAGTTCTGTCCTGTCTTATTGGATTGGAGTCCAGTTCTACAGTCCAGGAGAGTAACCTAACAAGCAGTCTATCAGGTATTCTGGGCTGGCTACAAAATCGTGCCTTCCTGTTAAATTAGGAGTTTCTATTTGTTTTTAACTTTACTTTTTATTCCAACTACCCCCTTATTTACAAAGTTTTAAAATAATGAAAGTTAAATCAATTCTATTTATATCACATTATGCACTGCAATATACCACTCGTTTGTCACATGATCAAGGGGAATGAATGCCAAGCAAGGGATCACGCAACCTCTCCTACTGAGGCTGGTCCACTTTGCTGAAAAAGCATTTACTATTATTCAGAGGCTGTCCCACCATTCTACATCAACTAGTGGTTGGACTATGGTTAGGGGTAAAAGACTGGGACTTTTGCCTCCCAAATGAAGCCTACTTAGACAGACTCGCTCCTTCTTTCACTGCTCTTTTATGCAAAGTAGAACAGCTCCATGAGGAAAGATGGAGATAGCACTCTACCCCGGAATAATCCACAGACTACTTTCCAGTGAAGAGTGAAATATGAATTTGAATCCCCTCAGGCAGAGCATGGACTTGAGCCCAGGTCTCCCACATCCTCAGCAAGTGTGCTATCCACTAGAGCAGTGATTCTCAACCATGTTGCTATAGCACCCTGAGGTGACATGAGATCTTTTTTAGGGTGCTGCACAATATTAGCCCTGTTAGGTGTGCAAATTTATAAAATAAGCCAAAAGGTTTCAGATAGGAATCCACAGAGACAAAAACATGCTAACCCATTGTGAACTAATCTGAGTTCTTTGCAACAGAAGAATCACTCTGTTATCTGAGGCGAGAATTATTTTGTGTGGAATCTTTTATTTGACCAACCATTAATTGTATGGCTGGGATAGACACAGGCTTTTGAGTATTATAGTGCCCTTCCTAAGGCCTCTGGGAGAGAAACAGACACAGCAGAGCTAAGTAACAGGTGGAACAAAAGCTTGTGTAAAACTCCACATGTAAATAAAAACAGGATAGAAGAGAAATTATGAGTTAACCAACAGGCAGGGGAGATGCAGTAAAACACTATTAATAGAAGAACAAGATTGTTCAGGAGGGTTTTTACCACCTGTAAAGTGCAGAAGTTAGCAAGTATCAGGTAGATTATAATGGACCATGAAATCATTGTCTATATTATGTCCGTGGTACTTAGTGTCCAAAAAGGCTAATTAATGTCTGTTCTCATGCTTCTCTTGTAAAGGTGTTTCTCAAAGGTCCTTTGAGTTCAAGAATTGTGAGGTCAGGCAGGGAGTGATTTCTCTGTGAAAAATATTCTCCTAACCGTATTCCAGTACCTGTCCTTTATTTATTTTTTAATCAGTCCTCATTCATTCTGGTGCATAGTTTTTGTCGGGTTTCACCTACATAGTTGCCGTGAGGACATTTGGTGCACTGAAGCATACCAAATTCTGGGATAGATGAGTGGGATCCAAGGACTCCAGTGGTTTTGTTGTGGGGAATGTTGGTTGATTGTTGTGGTAGTAGAGAAGTGTTGACAGATTTTTTATTTTTTAAAGCAGAGCTAGAATGGCCCATTAGGTGACTGTTGATCAGACACAGGAGTTTACTTCTGATGATGGGTTGGGTATGGCTAGCGGCTGTTTGAAAGCCAAGAGCAGCAGTGGTGGAGAGGGGTTGGGAATGTTTTCCTCAAGGTGTGGTGCTTTTCAAGTACAGGTACTCCTCACTTAACATCATCCCAGTTAACATTGTTTCATTATTACATTCCTGATCTATTAGAGAACATACTCGTTTAAAGTCGTGCAATGTGTGGTTATAATGTTTGACCAACGCCTGCTAGTAAGTAACTACTGTGACATAACTGGATTCGCTTAACATTGTTTCGCTTAAAGTCACATTTTTCAAGAACGTTACTATGACATTAAATGAGGAGTAGCTGTACAAACTATAGGCTGATGACCTTTCTTATAGGTTCAAGTGTGGTATGGTAGGTGAGAACCAAAGTGTGAGGTTGGAGGTAAGGGGCGGGGGAGGAAGAGTTCTCTTGTATTGGAATCGGTTTTAGTGTGGGCTACCTGGGTGGCTTTCAAAGATATGATCCGTTTTTCTATTGGAGTGTCCTTGCTGGGTACAGGAAGTTTTCCATTTGGCAAGACGGGTGACCTGAGTATTCTCCTCAGAGCAGATGCAGAGGTATCTGAGGGTCTGACTCTAGACCTCCACTTTGTGTTAGGGATATTGCTGGATTCAGTGGATATAAGTGTGGTGGCCTGGATTTTATGTATATAGGGGTTTGTAGGGTGCCCATCCAGATGTAGACCATGGGGTCTAGAAAGATGTTGTTAGTGTAGGAGCATTCAAAAAAAATTTGATTAATGCTGGTAAACCTGTGGTGGAAGTCCAGGTGTACAGTTCAGATGATGAAAATATCATCTGTGTAAAAAAGAAATAGTGCAAGTTTGGTGGAGGAATTGTCCAAAACGTCCTCTTTCAGGTGGCTCATGAACAGGTTGGTATATTGAGGAGTCATCCTTGCACCCACAGCCGTGCACATGCTTTTGAGGACGTGTCAGTTGTTGAAAGGGAAGTTGTAGCTGAAAATGAAATGGATAATTTGTGCAATATGTGTGGTTGCAAGGCTGAATGTAGTCTATTTTCCTGAAGGTATTTCAGGCAGCCAGCTGTGCCTTTATGGTGGGAGATATTCCTATACAGGCTGGTGACATCCATGTTTGTAAGTATGATCTTCTCAGGGAAGTGGTGGATATTCTGGATCTTGCTGAGAAAATCTGTTGCATCTTACAGAAACTTGTTCTGAGTGACAAGTGGTTTTAGGATCATTTCTATGAATCTTGATAGTGCTTCAGTGAGAATATTGCACTATTATTTTTCCTGTAGTCAAAAGAGAGCAAAATTAAGAGCTTGCATCTTCTGAGGGGTGCCTTGAATCTAATATGGTTGAAAGCCACTGTATTAGACTAGTATAGGGAGAGGAGTAGCTTGCCTTCCAGTTCTGTTAAAAACATGATACTTGCTACTCAGAATGAATGCCTGACGCAAAAGGTCTGCTTTAATCATTCCAAAGAGTACCTACAGTATCAAGCCTCTCAGACCTGCTTTCTGAATCCTTGTTGGATGAGAGTGAGAGTTGGAAAACATGGTGCTGGCTCAGCCCTGTCAAGACTGAGACACTTCTGGCCATGCACAAAAGATAAGTTGAGCACCTTAAGGTTTGAAACTGCTCTATGAAGTCCAAACTGCCTTTGGGGTTAGACAGCAGCCTTCCAAAGTTTTTCAGGATTGCGATTTTAGACTCAGGCACACAAATCTGCCTAAATCCCAGTTTAAGCAACTAGAGTGCTATTATTACATTTGGTTTGACGTCTCTTTGATGGACTAAGGCCTGCCTCTCTTTTTAGCTTTGCCTATTGGGTAGTTTAGGTCATTCCTTGTCCAGATTATAGGTTTTTGTGAATCCCATTCTTAGGCCCTGATTTTTCCAATGCATTGTACAAGGAGCATAAATGCCTAATTCTGAGTCATAATTGCACTATGCAGCTTTGGCACCCAAAGTTAGGCTCAGTATTGCAATGCCTAACAGGAGTTCTCTTGTCTATTTAGCTGACTCATACAAAGAGAACAGTTTCAGAAAACTGGATTTCAGGTCAATATAAAGTATAGTAATAATAATAATAATAATAATAAATTTTGACAGTCTGTGAAATAAACAAGAAGTCAGTCCCAAGGCATATTCATAAATGCTATAAATTCAAGCCAGCACAATCCATTAAAGAAGACAACAGCTGTGTTCTTTGCCAGCTGCAGCTTCCAGAAGGATTTCAAGTGAGGCCCCAAATACAGTGCATTACAGCAGTTTACTAACAGAAGAGAAAGTACCATTGATTTGAATAATGGCATCTTTTCTATATTATTCATGTTATCCTCCCACCCATTCCTTATTGATTCATATATTTACATTTTTCAAAGTTCTTTGACTTATTGGGTTGATGTCTTTATTGAACTGCCCACAGTGAGGCAGAGACCTTTCTCCTGATTTGTTATAGTTAACTTATGAACTATTATGTTCTTAGGTGCAGCTCAGTTTCCCTCCATGGCAGAAGCTTTAGTCCCGTCTATGTTGAATCTCAACAAATTTGCTTTCAGCCAACACATAACCTTAGTGAGACAGTAGAAAAGTAATAAGACATGGAAAAGTAATAAAGTTATGTCTCATCAACCCAAAAATTAAGGGCTGCAACCTTGAAGGTTGAAGGAAAAGGAATATTCAGCTTTAAAAAGAAGCAGTTATGATGGGATGTGATAGCAGTCTTCAAATACCTGAAGGGCTTTTGTAAAGAAAAAGAAGAACCCCTTTTTTCTGTTTCAGAGAGGAGGCGGCATGACAGCCCAGATCTAGGAGTAGCTATGCTGTGGGTGTTTCCCATAGTTGTGGGCTTTGCTGGTTGCCACATGGGGCCAGGAAGTAATTTCCCACCCCCCCTGTTGCTACCTATGTCAGCGTTCCCCCTTTCCTCAGAAACATTCAGTGTTGTCTGTAACCAAGGCTGGGGATTTTGGCTGGGGTGTGCCAATGCTCTTGCTGGGACTAAAACCCAGATTCCTAGATAGAGGGTCTTGCCCCTCCACAGGGTCAGACCGAATGCCAGGTTTGGGGTCAGGGAAGACTGTTACCCCATGGCCAGATGTGGTGGTTTTTGCCTTTCCCTGCAGCGCGGCCCTCCTCCTTGGATCTCTCAAGTGTATTTTGACAACCCTTGCAGCAATAGGACACTGGCCGCTGTTGTCTACTTACTTTACCTATGGCAGATTAAGTTGTGTGACAGATTATGGCAGATTAAGTTGTGTGACAGGATTGATTTGTGTGTTTTAGTAATAGGTTAGACAAGATTTGCATGGAATAGGTTGGATAGAGGTAATCTTGCCTCAAGCTGGGGGTTGGACTAGATGACCTCCAGACATCCCTTCTAGCCCGACTTTTCTATATTTCCTGACATGTAACAGTAAAGCTCAATTTGTCAGAAACATCTGGGAGAGAGGAGACAAGATGGAACTCTGCAGAGAATAGTTGCTCAGTACTACCCTCTTGATTGTCTCCTAAAGAAAGTGTCAATCCATTGGCGGGGCTACACCAACCATCTGTGAGAGTTGCATGAAGAAATCAATAGCATTTTATGGTCATCTGGATATCAGAACTTGCCAACAAGTTTGATAACATCAGCAGATGCCTTGAAGAAGTGATGTCAGTTACAAGACTAAAACAGATTCTCAAAACGTATTGGGCACCTCACTCCCACTGAATTCAAACCCACTGTTTTATCCAAAAGTAATGTGTTTGTGTATACACAGAGGCACGCGTGCACATATGCATGCACACAGAGTAGCTTTTTTGTGTAATTAGATTAGGATCAGTGCAATTACTTTTGAGATGCCAGGATGGTAAAAACACAGTAAAAGCATAACACTATAAAAGATGCTATACACACAGTACATTGAAGTTAGGAGGTTGCAGAGAGGGACACAAGTGAATTTGTGAAAGGACAGAGGTAAACGGAGGGCGCAGCACATCGACAAAAGGAAATCCTTGTGAGGGTAGATCAAGGAGATGTCAGAGGCAAGGGGTAGATTCTAGATGATATAAGGGCAGAGAGTAGTGGAGGGAATGGGAGTTATAAAACAGAATTAGATGACGGGGTTATTTGAAGGACAAGCAGAAAAGCATGTTTTACAGGAGATTAGACTGGGGAATTAGGGATACGGATTTTTGTCACAAACAACCAAAAGATTAGCAATGACCTCAACTTATTTTTTTCAGCTGTGTTATATCTTCTCTTCTAAGAGCAGGAAAAATTAGTACCAAACAGCTTAATTGTCACAGCAGGCCAGGGATATGACTGAACACTTAAAGAGAACACACCTGCTAACCAGTAAAGTGCCATTCTTAAATGGACACTTTTCACAGTCAAATTACCCTTTAAAATTTAACCTATGCTCAGAAACTGACAGGCAGACAGTATACATTACTGGGTCGAGTAAAGAACCCTGCAAAAAACACTGGCTGTGACTAGCAGGCACCTGTTCATCCTCTGGATCGTGGTGTATATGTAAGAGGTCTAGTCACATGCTTGATGAATCCATTTGTGGCTGACAAGCCCAATTCAGGAGCGATACAGCTTGTTACAAGTTTCACAGACCCATGTGCTGTCTGAGTTAGAGTCCAAGTTTACAGCATGTTGCTTTTTTTCTTTCTCACTTTGCTTCCATCCTCTGGATCAAAACTACTTCATGCTGAACTCCACCCAGTGCCAGTTGTGCCCTCCAGATCAGGCAGGATTCTACATGCTCCTCCCAGTTTTCTACACTGATACTGAATGGCTTCGTATCATTTTTGCGCACACTGTGGTACCGTCATAGACGATAGCCTTGCTTTCTAGAGCCATCTTGAATCTCACTATAGAAAATATTCTTGGGGATACGGTCGCTTCCCAGTCTCCTGACACGGCCGATCCATCACAACCTCTTCTTCTTGATAGTAGTTTTTAAGGCCATGTGTAAACGAAATAAGAGGTGCGTGTGCATGACACTTTAAAGTGGGCTAAATGCTTTTGCACTGCTTTAATGGCGTCAGAGTTTGCACACCTCAGCGGAGTATTGTGCATTAATTCCAGCCGCTGTAGGAAATTTGGCAGCATAATGTGCCTTAAATGACTTGGGGTGCAGCAAACTAAAGCTCCTTCGAGGAGTTTGCAGCAAACTAAAGCTCCTTCGAGGAGTTTTGGTCTGCTGCCCCTACAGCTGTGGAGCGAATCACCAGGCTCCATGCAGCTCCACAGATCTGCAGGAAGCCCTGTAGGCAGCCTGGCAGCAGCCCAGGAGAGCAGCTCCACCTAAGAAAAGCGGTGAGCCTGATCTTTTTTTTTCTACCGCCCTGGAACCTGCCTGCCTGTCAAAGCTACCCAGGGGCCCAGTGCTTCCCTCCATGGCTGCGGTTCCCCCCGGGACTGTCTGAGCCAGGTACCAGCAGGTGGGTGCCACCGGGAGGGCACCACTGCTGCGGGGGGAAACACCAGCCCCACCTCCCCTGCAGCCCAGGGACTGCTCCGCCCGTCAGCAGCTCGTCCTCCACCCCCCCCCACCCTCCTGCTGAGGCAGGTAAGTCTGTGGGGTGTTTTTTAAAACCTACCGCTTCAATTTAGGCCCTCTGTTTCATCTACACATGCCCTAAGAGTGTCAGTCCTGCATGCTCCAGTGCCTCTGTTTGATATTCTATTTTCCCACTTTATTTTCAGGTTCTTAGGCAAATGTCTCAGGTAGAAGCTGTTCAGTCTCTTGATGTGCCTAGCATATGTAGCCTGTGTTTCTGAACCATAAAGCAGGGATGACAGTGCACAAGTCTTGTAGATTTACGTCTTTACCTTAGCTGATAGTTTGCTGTTATTCCATGCATATTTCTGCAATAGCCTTAAATTCTTAACCACTTTTTCTATTCTGCTAGTTAGTTTAATCTGAAGGTCACTAGATGCCTGCTGATCATAGAACCCAAGTAGCAAAAAGTGTCAGTGGAACCAAGAGATTTATATACGTCCAAAGTGATGTTAGGCATTGGTTCTTCCACCCCTTGGTACATGATCACAGTCTTTTTGAGACGAACTACCATCCCAAAGCTCTTGCATAACTCAGAAAATCTGCCCAAGAAATCTTGCAGATAAGATTCACTGTGGGCAACCAAGGCCACGTCATTCACAAACACGAAATCTCTCAGAATCAGTTCTTTTTCACTTGGTTTTCACTCGAAACCTTGTGATGCTGAACAAGCCTCTGTCTAGTCTGGTTTGCTGTCCTTGAACGCATGAAGAAGCAGGAACAAAAAGTAGATTTTAAAAAGCACGGGGGCTAAGATACACCCCAATTTAACCCTGTTGTTGATGTCAAAGGCATTTGATTTTTTGTTTTCATACCCTACAGTTGCCTTCATACCTTGATGCAATGAGAAAATGATGTTCAACCCAGTTTTTTCAGAACAGTAAAAAGGCCCTGTCTGTTGACCATATTGAAGGTCTTCATCAGATCAATGAAGATATAAGTACAATGGTATTCGTTTTTCTCTACACTTCTCTTGTAGCTGATTGACTGAAAATAACTGTAACCCGGGTGGCGGCCCAATAGTTGCCATCCCTGCCCAATATCAGGGATGGTGTGGTGAGAGTGGGGTAGGGCTTCCGGCCAGCACCAATTTACTTTCCAGCCGGCCCCTGCTCCCCACAGAGCAGCCCGGGGTCCCGAGAAGGTCTAACACTTAACTGATTTAACTATTTACACTTTATTTACAAAACAAGAATACTAGGAAAGGTTATTTACAAGTGAAGTTAAATGGCATAACCAGAACCACAAAACAAACCAGAATGCATTAGTCAACCCTTGACTCAAGAACCCCAGGGAGGGTAACTGGCAGCTTTCAGCCACTGCTGAGATGCTACCACAAGGAAGCAAGGGGGTCACTCCCAGCAGCTCCAACAGGCTTCCCAATAAGCAACAGACTGCAACAGGTTAAGTTCTTCTGGTCTGCAGCAATCAAATTGTATCAAACCCCAACCCCACAAAGAGGCTGAAGGGTGACCCTCCGGTGGCAACCAAAAAGGTAAGCAACAAGCAACTGAGTAGGCTCCTGCAGCAATCAGCATGACCCACGCACAAAGCTCAGGGACTCCATCCGATGACAATCAGCTGCAGAATAAGGGACAGGACTGAGTCCCCTCTGGGGCAGTCAGTGACAGAGGGTCAGCAGCACAGGCAGCTCCTAGGGGTCATTGCTCTAAACCCCTGCTTCAGGTGAGTGGGCGGGCACCCCACATGCCTCGCAGCTTGCCAATCCTATTCCGAGTGCCGGCCTGCGCCCCAAGCTCCCAAGGACCCTCGTCCAGGCGCTCTACTGCTCCTCAGGATCCCAATGCCTTGCCTGCTGCTGTCCCGCTTCCCCAGGGAAGGTAAGGGGTTTCCTCAACTCACTGGCCCAGCTCCCTGCTCCGGATAAGGGTGCTGCCTGCACTCTGGGCCACTGCCTCTTCTCTGCAGTGGACTGGGAGGCTGACTGCCATCCCTAGCCTCCAGGACGCCCAGCACGTCCAGCACACTGCGATGGGGCCTTGGGGCTGGGTCAGCTCTCCCCAGCTCTTCTTAGGCCTCCTGCGTTGTTCCCCGGAGTCACTGTCAGCAGCCCCCACACAAGTTCGACTGCTGCTTTTATCCCCTCTGGCAGTCCCTCCCTGGCTTGCAAACCGGCCAACCAGGGCTCAGGGTGGCTAGCCCCCAACTCCGGCCATCCCCCTTCCATGAGAATGAGGGAATTGAAAATCCCCTCTTTCGATTGGCTTCTCTTTTTCCACAAGGCAGGGCTCCCCTGCTTCACCTTTGGGGTCGCTCTGGGTTCACCAGCACTGTTTCTAGCCCACGGTAAGTATCTCGAGCCAATATGATGAGCTCACATTGGCAGTCTGTTACATAACATACCAATGTTGGAGCGTCCTGAGTGAAAACTATATTAACACCTGCTAACCAGTAAACTGCCATTTTTAAATGGACACTTTTCACAGCTGAATTACCCCTTAAAATTTAACCTATCCTCAGAAACTAACTAGCTGACAGTGCACATTACTCAGTTGAGTACAGAACCCAATAAGCACTGGCTGTGACTAATGGCATGAAATAACATTAACATGTCTTTACGTTTCCTGCTTGAGATTCATATTACTAATCACAGTTTCCAGGTTTCCAACCATTATGATACTTCTAATAAGCAAGCGTTTTAGCAGGCATACAAGAACTCAGTACGTAAAATTTTATTTTAAGGTAATCACGTGGTAATCACCACAACTGATGGTAAGAACCAATTTGAATTTTCCTGGTGGAGATGGAGACTTTAAAACAAAATAAGTTTTAATATATAAAGAGAGATGGGAAAGATATTCCAGAGATAAAATCTTGCCCCCTTAAAATAAATGGAAGTATTGCAATTGATTCACTGCTAGATCCAAAAAGAACTCGGGCATGGCAATGCAGACTGTTGCAGCAGCAAACTTAGGTTCTTTGCCAAACTGTGTAATTCACAATATGCAAGCTATGTACTCAGGCTCCTCCTTGCCATACAGTAGGAAAATTAAGCCTTTAATAATAGGATCCACAAAATCCAGCAAGTGTACCAAGCTTAAGCTACCTAAGACAACCGAGAGGAAACATTAAGAACAATGTTGGAATTAAATCCAAACTCTCTCTGAGATTTAAGTGATATACAGGATTGCAGGGAGGTTTTTCCCTCCACTCAGGTAAATCTTCTAGGTTCATTGAGGAGTGGAGACCAAAGCCTAGAAACAGGAGACAAGTCTGGCTATACAGCACTCTTCAATGAGTTGAAATTCAAAAAGAAATTCAATAAAAAGGCTTTCTTCAAACAGCTAGCAGAAGTTTCCTGATCACAGGCTGTGGTTGTCATGGGGGACTTCAATCACCCTGACATCTGCTGGAAGGGCAACACAGCAGTGCGCAGGGAATCCAGGAAGTTTTTGGAGAGTATTGGGGACAACTTCCTGGTGCAAGTGCTGAAGCGGCCAACTAGGGCCATGCTCTTTTTGATCTGCTGCTCACAAACACGGATTAATTGGTGGGGAATACAGTAGTGGATGGCAACTTGGACAGCAATGACTGTGAGATGATTGAGTTCAGGATCCTGAGGAAAGGAAGGATGGAGAGCAGCATAGTAAGGACCTTAGACTCGAGAAAAGCAGACTTCAATTTGCTCAGGGAACTCATGGGCAGGATCTCCTGGAAAGCCAGTCTGAGGGGGAGAGGAGTCCAGAAGAACTAGCTGCACTTTAAAGAAGACTTACTCAGAGTACAGGAAGAAACCATTCTGATGTGCAGCAAGACTAGCAAGTATGGTAGAAGACCAGCTTGGCTTAGCAGGGACCTCTTCAATAAACTAATCACAAAAAGGAAACTTATAACAAGTGGAAACTTGGACAAATAACTAGGGAAGAATATAAGGGCACTGCTCAGACATGAAGGGTTGAAGTAAGGAAGGCCCAAGCACAATTGGAGTTGCAGCTAGCAAGGGATGTGAAGGGTAATAAAAAAAGTTTATACAAGTATGTCGGTAGCAAGAGCAGGATTAAGGAAAGTGTGGGTCCCTTACTGAATGAGGGAGGCAACCTTATGACAGAGGATGCAGAAAAGGCTGAAGTACTCAATGCCTTTTTCACCTCAGTCTTCATAGGCAAGGTCAGCTCCCAGACTACTGCACCGAGCAGCACAGTTTGGGAAAGAGGTGAGCATCCAACAGTGGCAAAAAAACAGGTTTGGGACTATTTAGAAAAGCTGGACATATACAAGTCCAGGGGCCGAATGTGATGCATCGGAGGGTGCTGAGGGAGCTAGCTGATAGGATTGCAGAGCCACTGGTCCTCATCTTTGAAAGCTCATGGTGATCAGGAGAGGTCCTGGATGACTGGAAAAGGGCAAACAGTGCCCATATTTAAGAAAGGGAAGAAGGAGATCCAGGGAACTACAGATCAGTCAGACTCACCTCTGTCCCTGGAAAAATCATGGAGCAGATCCTTAAGACATTCATTTCTAAGCACTTGGAGGAGGAAAAGCTGATTAGGAACAGTGAGCATGGATTCACCAGGGGCAAGTCATACCCGACCAAACAGATTGGTTTCTATGATGAGATGATTGGCTCTGTGGCTGTGGGGAGACCAGCGCATGTGGTGTACCTTAATTTTAGCAAGGCGTTTGATAGTCTCCTACAACATTCTTGCAGGCAAGCTAAAGAATTATGGGTTGGTTGGATGAATGGACTGTAAGGTATATAGAAAACTGGCTGGAACATTGGGTTCAGAGAGTGGTAATCAATGGCTTTATGTCTCGTTGGGAGCCTGGTTCTAGCGGGGTGGACTAAGGACCAGTCCTGGGGCCAGTTTTGATCAATGTCTTCATCAATGACCTGGAAGATGGCATAGAGTGCACCCTCAGAAAGTCTGTAGATGACACTAAGCTGGGGGAAGTAGTAGATACGCTGGAGGGTAGGGTTAGGATTCAGAGTGACCTAGATGAATTGGAGGATTGGGCCAAAAGGAATCTCATGAGCTTCAACAAGGACAAGTGCAAAGTCCTGCACTTAGGACAGAACAATCCCATATATCAGTACAGGCTGAGGGCTGACTGGCTCAGCAACAGCTCTGCAGAAAAGGTCCTTGGGGTTGCAGTTGACAATAACCTGAATAGGAGCTAGCAGTTTGTCCTTGTTGCCAAGAAGACTAACAGCATCCTGGGCTACCTTGGTAGAAGTGTTGCCAGTAGGTCAAGGGAAGTGATTATTTTCCTCTACTTAGCACTGATAGAGCCACATTTGGAGTACTGTGTTCAGTTTTGGACTCCCCCACTACAGAAAGGATGTGGATAAATTGGAGAGTCCAGCAGAGGGCAACAAAAATTGTGAGGGGACTAGGGCACATGACTTCAGAGGACAGACTGAAGGAACTGAGCTAATTTAGTTTATAGAAGAGGAGACTGGGGAGGGGGGGTGAAATTTAATAACAACCTTTGACTACTTGAAGGGGGGTTCAAAAGAGATTGGAGCTAGACTGTTCTCAATGGTGGCAGATGACAGAACAAGGAGCAATGGTCTCATATTGCAGCAAGGGAAGTTTAGGTTAGATATTAGGAAGAATTTCCTCACTAGGAGGGTAGTAAAACACTGGAACAGGTTATCCAGAGAGGTTGTGTACTCTCCATCTTTGGAGGTTCCTAAAACCAGGCTAGACAAAGATTTGGCTGGGATGATCTAGTTGGGGATGGTCCTGCTTTGAGCAGGGGGTTGGACTAAATGATCTTCTGAGGTCCCTTCCAAACCTTATTTTCTATGATTCTATAAAAAGGCGGAAACTAAACATAGTACTAGGGAAGAGTATAAGAGTATTGCACGAGCATGCATGGAAAAATTAGTAAGACCACAGTACAATTTGACATGCAGCTGGCAAGGGATATAAAAAGGCAAAAAAAAGGAATTCTACAACTATGTCAAAACTAAGATGAAGACAGAGAAACAACCAGCCCCTTATAAAATGTGGAGGGCAATCTAGTTACAAATGATGCAGAGAAGGCTGAAGTATTTAAGTATTTTTTACCTCAGCCTTCAAAAATAAGGGCAGCTACCAGATGACAAACCCAGTTGGCAGCAAAGATAGGGAAGAAGAGAAACAGCGTAGAGTAGTAGAACAGGTTAGGGGTTACGTAGAGATGTTAGTTGCCTTCAAATAAGCAGGGCTGGATGGGATGAATCCTAGGGTACTGAAGGAACTGGCTGAGGTGAACTTCAGATACACTGGCTATCCTCTTTGAGTAGTTATGGAGGGTGGGTGAAGTCCCAGATGACTGTAAAAGAAAAAATATAGTGCCTATCTTTAAGAAAGGGAAGAGGTAGATCCAGAGAACTACAGACCAATCAGCCTGAACTCAATACCTGGAGAAGTCATGAAGCAGGTCCTCAAGGAATCTACTGTGAAGCACCCAGAGGAAAACAAGGTGATCAAGAACAGGCAGCATGGATTCACTAAGAGCAAGTCATGGCTGACCACCCTGATATCTTTCTGTAAAGTGACAGACTGTGGATTGGGGAGAGCAGTGGATATATCTTGACTTTAGCAAGGCTTTTGACAGTCTCTCATGACATTCTCATTGAGAAGCTAAGGGATGGCAGACAAAATGAAAATACTTTAAGATTGAGACATAATTGGTTGGATCACTGTGCTCAAATGAATAGTCATAACAGCTTACTGTCCAATTGGGAGGAGGTATCAAGTGGGATTCACCTGGGGTATGTCTTTGGTTCAGTACTGTTCAATATCTTCACTACTGATTTGGAGAATTTTACAAATCAGACAAATTTGCAGCAAATTTGCAGACAACACAAAGTTGGATGGAGCTGCAGTTAGTCCAGATGGCTGGGCTAGGATCCAGAATGATCTGGATAGACTGGAGATATGCTCCTCAATTACTTACATGAAATTCAACAAATGACAAGTACAAAGTCCTGAATTTGGGAAGGAATAACTGCATGCTCAAATACAGACTGGGAAATGAGTGGCCAGGCTGCAGTACTGCAGAGAAGGAGCAGGGAGCTACAGCTGAATATAGCTAATCAAAAGCTGAAGATAAACCAAGAGTCAGATCTTGTTGCAAAAAGCCAGCTTCATACTGGGTGCATCTACACATGCTATTACCATGGAGCAATAAAGTGTGGTGCATATCGCACTGGAGTTTATTACTCCTGGGTGCCACGTTTGAATGTGCACCTGGAACCACAGCACATGGAGCTGAATTAGACCAGCACCGGCTGGCAGGGATCCAGGGGGTCAGCTTGCCAACCCGGGGCTGCTCCAACCTAGCTCAGTGTGCTGCAGAAGAGCTGGCTGGGACATGAGGGTACTCCAATGCAGGGCCAGCCAGCAGACAGCTCCCACACTGAAGCACTCTTGTATCCCAGCCAGCCCTGTAAGCGTCAGCACGTGGGTTGCTGCACAGTAAATAACTCCGCCATAGAACAGTACTTGTATTTACAAGTACTAACCTGTGGCAGAGTTAATTAGTTTCCTGTGGCCTAATAGAGCCATGTGTGTAGATGGTGAGACTTTACTGCGGAGCTAATTAGACAGCTGTGCAGTAAACATCTCAGGTACATGTGACGACTAAGTTGTATTAAACAGAAGTGTCACTTGCAAATCAAGGGAAGTGATTTTTCCAAACTATTCAGCACTGGTGCAGCCACACCTCAATTACTATGTCCAGTTTTGGGCCCTACCCTTCAAAAAGGACAGATTAGAAAGTGTCCAGTATAGAGCACCGAAAATGATTAGGGGCCTCGAAGGCAAGACTTACAAGGAAAGGCTGAATGAACTATGGTTATTTAGTACGGACAAAAGAGTCAAGTAGAGAGAGACAAAAATAATTAGGGGCCTGGGAACTAAGTTTTATGAGGAGAGAATGAAAGAACTATGGCTGTTTAGTCTGGAGAATAGAAGACTGAGGGGAGATTTGATAACAGTCTTCAAATACCTGAAGGGTGATTATAGAGAGGATGGAGATGGGCTTTTTCTCTGTGCCTGCAGAAGACAGGACTAGGAGCAATGGCCTCAAGCTTCAGCAGGGGAAATTTAGGATGGACATTATGAGGACCTTTCTGACTATAAGGTCAATCATTGGCACAAGCTACCTTGAAAAACTGTGGAATCTCCATTCTTGGAAATTTTCAACAGCAGATTAGACACAGACACTTGTCTGAAATAGTCCAGTTAGAGATAATCCTACCTTGAGCAGGGGGCTGGATTAGATGACTTTGCGAGGTCCTTCCCAAACCTAACTTTCCTATGTTCTCTTGAAGTGAGGCACCTAAGCTCTTTCCTTTTAAAACTAAATATGGGTCAATCCTTTCTTGCAAACGTCAGTCATTGAGGAAGAAGCACCCCCTCTAATTCTATACTTCAGTTTCCAACCTTTCAAAGGAACTATCCTAACACTAAGACACAGTTCTCTCTCTGTCTGGATATATATATAATCATGCCATGCACTGTAGAATAATTTCAACATGAGACTGAGGATCTTCCAGTCCCCAAATTCCCTGTAAATTGATGCTTATGATGCTTTCATGGGAGATGAGAGAGGTAGGTTTAAATTCCCCCAGGCAGAAGTGATAATTGAACCCAGATATTTCACATTTTGAGTGAGTGTTCTCACCTAAGCCAGTTGATCAAAGGATGCACCATCATATCCTCTGTTTTTGTAGAGCCCACGCTATTGTGCATACTTTAGTAATGCCTAGAAGACCAAGCCATACAGGTAGGATAGCTGAGAGAATTGCACTGTGAATACCAATGGGGTTTCACTATCAGGTAGGCAGGCACTAAATTGTTTAGCACTGTCAAGATAGAGAAACTTCTCGGCATGCCAAATTTTCAAGTTCCTTTCCCACCTAATCTCAGAAATGTAGTTATTTCCCAGCAGTAGGTGGCTTAAGGGTTAGGCAGGGGAGAAGCAGAGGTTCCCAGAATGTACATTTTTGGATTTAAATATCCAAGCCTACTTGTGGATCTCATTCTGCTATATGATCAGGATTTTACTCCAGGTTTTGAGGAAGAAAAATTACAATACAAACCATACATGTATGCATAAATTAATACTTTAAATCTAGCAACTCCAGTGACTGCTATGAACTCTGCAAATGAAGGGACAGGCTCATGGAAGCTTCAGTATTTTAGGTTAGAAAAAATTTGGCTAAATTTCATATAACAGTAACATTATTTTTATTCAGAGCAATTTACTAAAGCAGTGAGTGCAAATGGAATTTTGCAGGAACCTTGCAGTGCTGCCCACTTACATTTATAAAAAGGATCACTTTTCAAATTCAGCTATCCCCACTAGTTTTGAAGTATTTGTGCAACAAAAACAGATGTTAACCCAGTTTGAGTATCTGGGAGAAAAAAAAGAACCAACATGGGTAAATTACAGGAGAGTCTTATATTTCCCCCAGGAAAGGTTCTATTGTATGCAGATCTAGTTTTCATTACAAACATATCAATGAAATACTGGTGATTTCATGACTCAAGTCATTAAACACTAGCAGACATATCTTAGAATAATGACAGGTATAGCACTGCTAAGCTTTTAATAGAACAGCTATTGTGGACACATACGTTCACAAAGATGTGCCTGCTAATGCAAAATATTTGGTTTGCTTTGGTTTTGTAATATTGTAACAGGGAACCCTTCCCCTATTAATAGAAAAGTCCGAATAGGTAGGAAACCAAGGGTCAGGCAGGGCTACCAGTACAGGGGCCCAGGTGAACTGAACCAGGGGTTAAAGACCAGACAGCTACACCAGGCCTTATTCATTTATACCTCCCCCCGCAAGTGACCAGGCAACTACAGCCAGAAGCATGCAGCACAGGCCTGCTCTGGCTTTTCACTGTGATAGGAACTGCAGGAGAGGGGGGAAGGGAGCCCATGTATTGCAAAGGCCCAGCCGTTTCAGGCTGGACATAAGGAAGAACTTCTTTACTGTCCGAGCCCCCAAGGCCTGGACTAGACTGCCGCTGGAGGTGGTTCAAGCACCTACTTTGAATACCTTCAAGAGAAATTTGGATGTTTATCTTGCTGGGATCCTATGACCCCATCTGACTTCCTGCCCCTGAGGCAGGGGGGCTGGACTCGATGATCTTCCGAGGTCCCTTCCAGCCCTAGTGTCTGTGAATTTATGAAATTAAGGAGACGTTGTTAGCCATGTTAATCTGAAGTCAGGCAAAAGACAGGCTGGGTGGTGCTTGCAGACATGCTCTGGGGCTGGTTTGGTGCGCTGTAATTATAGATTCATAGATGTTAGGGTCAGAAGGGACCTCAATAGATCATC
>NW_005842231.1:549814-554705 GCF_000455745.1 Alligator sinensis | reverse complement strand
TCTCCCCATAGCTTTGTGTCATCTGCAAACTTGGACAGAGTACATTTCACTCCCTCGTCCAAGTCGCTGATGAAGACATTAAAGAGTATTGGTCCCAGGACCGAGCCCTGTGGGACCCCACTGCCCATACCCTTCCAGGTCGAAACCGACCCATCCACCACGACTCTCTGGGTGTGACCCTCTAGCCAAGTCGCCACCCACTGGACTGTGTAGTCATCCAAGTCACAGCCTCTTAACTTGTTCATCAGTATGGGGTGGGATACCGTATCGAAGGCCTTCCTGAAGTCTAAGTACACGACATCCACCCCTCCTCCTGTGTCCAGGCGTTTCGTAACCTGGTCATAAAAAGAGACTACATTAGTCAGGCACGATCTGCCTGCTATGAACCCGTGCTGGTTTCCCCTCAGCATAATTTGTCCTGCCGGGCTCTCGCAAATGTGAGCCTTGATAATTTTTTCAAAGATTTTGCCGAGGATGGATTACTCTATTAATAGTCTGCTGGAGCATGGTAATTACCGCACTCCAGCCAGCCTCTGTGTCTCATGTATTAGCATCCCCATGCTTCAAAATGGCGGCAGGAGCGCTTTAATTAAAGCTTGTTGAACAAGCTTTAGTTGAAGTGCCCAACTACCATTTTGAAGCGTGGGGATGCTAATACATGAGATACTACAGGGCTTTAATTGAAGCAGCTCTCGGAGCTGCTCTAATTAAAGCGTCCACCTCCCACCCAACTGCAGAATATGTATAAAAGTGCCCTCAGATACTAAGTCATTCAGAGAGGCCATGAAATTAAGCCAGCTGACCTGCCTATAATTAAGTCAGCAACCTCTTCAGACCAAGCTGAAAAACACTTCAAAATAACTTTTATCCTTGCCAAAAAATTTAACTGAAGAAGAAAGTTTTGGAGAAATTTGAGACAAACTTGGGGCCCAATTCTGACCAGTGAGATCAGAATCCAACCTCTTCTACTCACTACTATGGAGCCCCTCATTCTCCATGCAGCGCCATGTATCTCAAGAATTCTTGCAGCTAGGGAGTAGACATTGCCACAGACAAAGAAGCTTAAGGAGGAATAAAGTACAACTTGCCTGAAGAACTTAGGGTAGGGATCAAAGGGATTTTCTTGGATAGGAGGTATCATTTTAATTCTGAATTGTCTAGAGGTTTGGGGTTCTATTATTATTATTATTATTATTATTTCATTTTCTTTGCTTATAAGCTTCCTTATAACAACCCATTAATGTGATTCAAATCTGACCTGCAGGAACCACATTCGAGATCAGAGTAATGTAGACCATTTTCTTTCCATTCTTGACTTCTCTGCTCAGGCTAGCTAACATGGGTGCCAAAAGTAATGAAGGTACATCAGGTACATAGACATCCACTGGAAGCTGGATTAAGTAACAAGGCAATTTCATATAGGCCAGTCTTTCATGCTGTAAGACAGAACTTGTACACATATTTGGCCTCATTCAACTGTCCTATCTGCTGAAAAATATGTACTTTTAGAAGAATTTATAGTTACCCTATCAGGCAAAAGAATTAAAATGATGAACAAGCGGGTAAGTGAGAGAATGATTTAATGTGGCTCTTGCCAAATAACCCAAAGAGATGAGGCAGTTGTCAGAAAGTATATATGGACAGATCTGTTCTGTCTTCTAAAGACATTTTGAATTGGCTACAAACTGATATGTTTGAGAGGTCTCGCATGTGCAATGATCATTCACTTTAGTTCGTTCTACATTATTTTAGGTTTATTTTTATATATATATTTCCCTCAGTACTTTCTCTTTCAAAACATAGCTGTTAAAAAAATCAAAAGCTAGGGTTAATTTTTTGTATCACTGTTTTCAACATGCACAGTTAAAAGTTATGGGTTTCAAGATATTAGGAATGACAGAATTCCGTCCCCTATAATGTTCCCAAAGCAAGATTTGTACCACTTAAATTCCAATAGACCACTACAAAATGCATTTGTTAGATGTAACTGATCTCAATACGTTCCTATAAAAAGAAGTTTGCAGATATTACTAACTCAGATACTAAAATACTTAGTAAACAGTCTATAAAAAGCACTAATAGCAGTATGTCAAAGGACTACTAAAATGTGCCTTCTAATTAGCATATGGTATACTAGAGAGAGATTGGACCATCTAAGAAAATATTTTAGAGCTTAAGAGTTGAGATCACACCTGCAGCATAACACGTAAATCCCAAGTATACATTATGGCACTTAAACTAACCTACTTTTAAAGACCACCCACAAAAACATGATATCTGGTTCAATTAACCTCAGTTCAATCCATCATTATACATACCAGGGGTAGAATGAACATCTGCTTTTTGAAGACAACTACATTTGAAACCACTTTATGCGAACACACCTCTTTCCATGGCTCTTCCACCACAATCTTTAATTACAGTACTTGGTCTTGCAAGGCATAAACTGAAGGAACCTTAATAACTGCGTCCCCAGGACGCTGGTTTAGAAGAGGGGGATGCCGGGGCTATAGGGGAACCCCAGGCCAAAACAGAAGGGGAAGAAAGCCCCTACTTACCGTTCACAGGGCCTGGAAGGAGCAGGGGAGCGCGCGCTGGAAAACCGCCCGTGTGGTTCATTAGCCGCGCCCATATTCAGCTGGGGCCTGGTGATGTCAGCAAGAGACACCACCCGGAGGAAATAAAGGGCAGCCCCGAGGGCGCAGGGGGCGGGCAGGCTATCAGAGAGCCTGCAGGAAAACCCGAAGCGAGCAGCGCGCACCCGAAGCATCTGGCAGCCCGAGATGGTGAGGGCAGCTGCAGTTGTGGCAGCGGCAGAGAAGCCGGAGGAGAAACCGGCAAAGGAGCTGGTAGAGCAGCCGGCGGAGGAGCTGGCAGAGAAGCCGCTGAAGAAACCAACGAAGGAGCCGGCAGCGAAGCTGGCATGGAAAGCAGCAAGAACGAAGGAGACAGCATGAGCGATGAGAGCAGAGCGAGCAGTGAAAGCGGTGAAGGTAGTGAGCGTTGGGAAAGCCGGAGCAGCTACGGGGAAGCCAGGAGCCAAGGGACAGCGAGGAGCGAAGGCAACGGGAACGAGACTGGCAGGAACCCCATCTGGGATAGCTGCGGTAGAGGTGATGGGAAATCCCGAACCGGGAAGTCCAGTGGAGTTAGGGTGTCGGCAGGAAGGCCCACAGCATCTCCAAGAGGAACTGGTCATGGCTATAGGACGTCGGGCAACCATAGCTACATCCCCAGATAGAAGCTGCACCTAGAGGAGAGAGAGAGAAGAGCCCCGAGCAGGGACAAGCACCCGGACCTGGGGACACCAAGGCACCGGGGAAGCACAGGGCCCCACGGGCTGGGGCACTCTACTTTCCTTCTAGGCTCCTTCTGGCCTGACGGTTGCACCCCTCTGGCGGTCACGGTGGTGGGTATTTCACGTGGTGTCAGAGTGGGTGTTAGAATAAGGGTAAGGGCAGTGGAAATTAAGGGCCTCTTAGCCTTCACGCCAGAGCCCGGCCCAGGACACAAGGTCCCACTGCTGTGGGACAATGGGAAGTCCGGGTGAAGAAACCAGTAGGGGCCAGTGATAAAGCGAGGCTTGAAGACCCGCGGCAGAAGGTGGCGTTTGGCCAGGGTGCAGGGGAGGTCAGAGCCCCGTGAGTGCCCGCCGAGAGGCGTGACGATGGCGACCCTGGAGTCTCTCTCGAAGGAGACCCCCTCCCCTGAGGATCCATCCAAAGTCATGGCAGGTGAGTTAAGGGGGTCTTCTGATGTCAGCCGAGGTACCCTCTGAGGTCCACTCGCAGGTCCGGGACAAACCAGATCAACTGCCCGGGCAAAGGCCGCTCAGGAACGCCTAATAGAGCACAGGCAGGCACAAACTGCATGCTTTGAAAACACTGTGTCACGGGGCGGGGTCCTCGAGGATGTCCATGATCTCCCCAAGGCCCCCTTACCATGCCAAGTTGGCCCAATGGGCACCCTTGATCCTCGCCTGCCACGTCTTTGATGACAAACTATATGTTTGGGAGGCTGCCTTTGATGCCCTCTTGGTCACGGTTAGCTGTACACTCTGCCGTGCCTTCCCGGACCCTGGTGGGTCCTGCTCCCAGATAGTTGGTACCACCATTGTTTCGGGGCGCCCTAGCCTTATGGGCTATGCGTGGCTCCAACCACCCCTGTAATACGCCCCAAGCCTCGCAGATGGAATAGATGTTGTTCGGTCTGGGCCTTATTCATGATCTGGCCCCCTTGTCCTCTCTGGGCCCTGCCTCTTTCGATCTATACCCTCTCTGGCGCCAGGGCTCTCCACGGTCCTGTCTCACTCAGTGTCTCCTTTCCGGGGCTTCTCAAAGTGCTGCTCCCCTTCTCCGGGGCCTCTCATAATGCTGCCCCCTTCTCCAGGGCCTCTCTAAGGCTGCCCCCCTCCTCTGGGGCTTCTCAATAATGCTGCCCCCTTCTCCGGGGCTTCTCTACTGCACTTCTCTGGGGCTGGGGTTGGTGCACCCCCATGCTGCTCCCTCACTGGCGCTGGGGTTCCCATACTACTATGGGTCCCCTATGAGGCCTTCAACCCCTAGTACCCTCACCCAAACCACCGGTTTTAACCGGTAAACAAAACGCAAGCCCTTCAGCTATAACTTAAACGGAAGCTGCCCGGCCATAACAAAATTCCAGCCTACCAGGAAATACTCCATCCCTCCGCCATGTCAGACACTGCTCCTTCAGTTAGGCTTCCCCTCTCTTCCCTGAGGGAGCTCCTTCCCCCTTGGCCACTGGTAGGGAACTGCTAGTCTGGCCTCAGCCCCTGGGCTTTATAAGGGAGCCAGGCCCTGCCCCTTCTGGTCAGCTAACCTCCTCTGGTTGCCCTGGCAACCAGCAGCTGGGCTTGTCACTTACTGCTAGG
>NW_005842231.1:546856-549804 GCF_000455745.1 Alligator sinensis | reverse complement strand
TAGCAGTTTCACCTCTTTAGGAGCAGTGCACCTAAGTGCTCTGCGACACACTGAACACTGTTTCTCAAAAAAAGAACAGCCTTTTCCCATAATTATTTTAAGCCTTATGATGTATTATTCAAGGAAGATACACAATCTTTATAAGTGAAAGAACTATACATCTACAGTTAATTGGATGGGTATTCCACAGACACAATACCTGTTATACTATTTCCAATTTCAACAGCAAAAGCATGTACTGGATTATACATGTTTAGCTTTAAAACAGGATATATGATGCATTCTGTATCATGTACCATACATATAATAAAAAGAGGAATACTTTGCAGAAGAAAATATAATTTGAACTTTTATAACTGAAATACAGCTCTGCCCTATTTTTTGAGAAGCTAGAGGTCTCCCACAAAAATGTCTCAGGAAAGTAGGAATAAGACCTAACTGAGCAGTTTTCTTAGCCCCAAATAAGATTATACATTATTTTAAAAGCTTTAAAAAAAGGAAAAGAAAAATATAGGATTTAATAGGCAACAGACTTTAACAAGGAAATGACAGACTTCTGGAAGTGTAAAACAATAATCTAATCCAACTTTTGCAAGAGAATCATAGAACGAAATTGTTAGAAGTTAAAAAAGAAATAGATTTTCACTTTTAAAAATGTAGTTGATGTGTGTACAACTGATTTTATTTCCATAAAATATATCTCTCAGTTTCCTAAGCCTCACATAAAGGTATATATACATGTTAGAGACTTCTAAGTACCAAGTTAAAACAACTGAATGACAACTGACGGATCAACCGCTGTAAATTTGCCTTCTATGCATTGTTACAATTAGATGGCTTTGAATTAGGTAGTGCCCTCTATCACATACCTATGTTATACTGTCTGGCTATCTAGCCTCTAGATATTACATTATTACCATAAATTATTTGAGCTGTGACTCAGAGTTTCATTCCCTCCAGTTATGATAGAAATGGTTTATGTTGTCACCTCACATTACAAAATCTATCATAAGAGTAGAGCAAGCCATTTAGGGAATAGTTAATGTATATTTAGAAACAAACTTCTATAATAAAACTGATTAACAATAGAAAATATCCAAAATGGCAAGCAGAGGAAACAATTAAACTTCACTTGGTGAGAAAAAAAGATGTAGGTTTGGAAGTCAGAGCTCTACTTCACTATTAACCTGAAGGAAGCAATTTTTAAATAGTAAAGGGAAAACATGACACTACCTTCAACTAATAAAGGTAACAGCCCTTATACTGAAGGTTAAAAGTAACAACTGTATATCCAATGCCAGACGTGTCATTTCAATACTCACAAAACTGTATGCCTTACATGCAAAGAGTAACAATATTAGAGTGAAGGGTAAGGTTTTATCATGTGCATGACTAAAATTCACAGGCTCAATATTTTCTCAAGGACATCTTGATGCTGCAAACAAGACAGAGGAGAATGAATTCCACAAATACAATACAGAGAAAGAATTTCTGCATTTACAATTCAGTTGTGCTTGTTGATAAGTAGAAATAATATATCATAGCCATCTGTATAATGTACATAAAGTAAAATGAGAAGTTTCTAGGTCACCAAGTTTTTTGTACTGTTAATAGTACATGACACTTTTAATGTATGTAACAGGGGACCATCCTGGCCCCTATTTCAATGGGGAAAATGCCGATGCCAGGGGAAACAAACTCAACTGGACACTGAATCAGATGCCTGTCCTGGCTGAGAGTGGCAGCCTGGACTTTGCAAGGGAAAGGAGACAACTCCCTGACCCATGCTCCAAGAACCATTGCTGATTGGCTCAGGATCCTGGAAGGCAGGTAGAAAAGCCAGCCCATCCACAGACCCTTCCCCTGGAGACATAGGCTGTATCATGGCTCATGTGGAGGCACAAGGCAGACCCAGGAACACTGGGAGCCTAAATTATGACCAGATATCAGAGACACTGGGCAGACAGTCTACATGGTGAGTTCTGATGACAGGTTAGGTACAGAAGGCTGAACTAGGAGCTGATGGTGGGATCAGACAAGTCAGGTCTAATTGGGAAACCTGTTATATGGGGCGATTGCCCAAAGTTAGGATTGAATTACCTGCTTCGAATAGAGTCAATTGAGTAAAGAGACCTTGCTGGCTGGACTGACTGCAACCAAGAATGGCTAATGACAGGAAAAGCCTGGTTTCTACAGACCATTGAGCTGGGGTTGATTGAGGAACCTGCCTCTTGGAATAAAGTAGGTGAGGCCTGATGGATGACAGATAATTTCCCCAAGAGTTATGTAAGGACTGATGTATGATTGGGGATTCCTCCAAGGACAGAATGAGTTGAACAAGGACTGAGGGATGATTGAGCATTCCCTCCCCTCTGCCCCCCCCAAAATAGGGGGAGTGAGGAACTTAAGGACCGATTGAGAATGGTTAATTCCTCTAAGGGAGAAATATATTCGTGGAATAATTAACAGCAAGAGATGTTGCTGCCTATGCAGTGTGCAAGTCTGAACAGATGGGACTCAGAGAGCACAGATCTCTGGACAAAGGAGATGGATACCATTTCAGCCAGGTATACTGAGGGCAGGGTAGAAGAGGTGGAGCCCTGTGGAAGAGCTCCCCATCAAACCTTTGTCCCTTCATGGACCAAAGTGACTATTGACTTCCCCATTCTTGTTTATTTTTCTTTAACATGAAGGCATGGCAGGAAAGTGAAGAGGAAGATTAGAGATGGGGATTGGCGTGGACGAGAGCTTACCAGGCTCACCTGTCCACAATGCATATTTACAAAATGACTAAGGGGACCAGCTGTGCCATATTTCTTTCCTATTTATATGCAAGCAAATCTTTAAAAATGGAAAGCATGTTCAGTTGCCTAGCTAGTTAGGATACGAGTATGCAGCTCATCTACTAGATCTGAATCATGCTTTGTGTTTCAGAAATTCGGGGGGGG
>NW_005842231.1:535461-546803 GCF_000455745.1 Alligator sinensis | reverse complement strand
GGGGTTCTTTTTTCACACATTTATGTCCTAAAATTCCTTTGCAAGGTATAGTCCACCCATATTACAGCCATTTTAAACAACACTTTTTGGAAATCTTCAATGCCATTACAATACCACCTGGCAGCAAAAAAAGAGATAGAGGATATATATAGAGAAATTCCTAAGTGTAGTACCTTGCATTTGTCCTTACTGAATTTCATCTAATTTATTTCAGGATACTTTCCCAATTTATGAGGGTCATTTGACTCCAAATACTGTCCTCTGAAGTCTTTTCTCCCCACCCAGCTTGGTCTCATCTGCAAATGTAATGTGTGTACACTCAATGCAATCTCCAAGTCAGTAAGGAAGATAATAAACAGGACTGGACCCTAGACAGACCCCTTGCAATCCAGTTTATACCTCCTCCAGGCTTGACATTGAGTTACTGATGATTACTTTTTGAGCATAATTATCAAACTACCCAGCCTTATAATTGCTTCTAGACCAAGGGTGGCCAACCTCTGCCACATATGCCGCAAGTGGCATGGGCAGCCTGTCTGTGGCACACAGCATATTGGGCAGGGGACCTGCAAAACGGTGGCTGATAGGACAAGGAGCAAAAAAAAGAGCATCAGGTTAGGCAGGGAGCACAAGGAAGGAAGCAGAAAGTAAAGCAGTAGCTAGGCCAAGGAACATAGGAAAGGAAACAGGAAGCTGAGCAGCAGATTGGGTAAGGGAGAAGGATCAGGGTAGCACTCAAGGAGCATTTAGGATAAATTTGTGGCATACCTACCAAAAAGGTTAGCTCCCACTGAACTAGCCAACTTCTTTAGCTTATTCATAAGAATGTCGCGTCTGACAATGTTAAAGACAGATCACATCTAGTGCTCCCCCTCATCTACAAGATCTTTCACCTTATAGAAGGAAATCAAATCATGCCTAACCAATCTGCCATACTCTTGGCAAACCATGGTGGCTGTTACTTATCCCCTTGTTAGCCTCTAGGCAGTTAGTTACACAATTGATTTTTGTTTGATTATGTGCTCCAGTGTCCTTACAGATGCTGAAATTAGATTGACCCGTTTCATTCCCTGGGTGTCCCTTTTCCCCTTTTTTAAAACATATTGCTAATGTCTGATTTTTCAGTCTTTTAAGAGCTCAGCAGACCCTCTAGGTATCTTCAAATATAATACTCCAATGGGTCTACAATTATTTCAGCCAATTATTTGAGTATTCTAAGTTTGGACCCTGCTAATTTGAAAACATCTAGCTTATCTAAAGGCATGTGCAACTTGTTTATTCTAGAATACATAATGCACAGGCCTTATACTTGAATATCACTCTAATCCAAGATAAAGATACTCCTTGGAAGTCAGAAGTAACTATATGCCACTATAAACTACATTAATATAAGGGTCATGTATCCCCTCCCCTAGCTACTTCCATCCTGGGGAAGCAATTAGCACAGTGTAAACCAGCACCCTACCACCCAGTAGACAGGCAGGTATCCAGAACTGGACTATGTCTGATCTTTACTACAGAGTAAATTTTACCACAAGTAAAATCAAAGGTAATTACTCTGCAGTAATACTGTTGTTGTGGCTGCAACCTAAATAAGTTTTTCTTTTCCTACTCCAGACTGAGCAATTACCCTCCTGTCCTTAATACTAACTGTGCTAGTCATCTGACAGTTGACAATTTTTTTGCAAAGACTTGTTAAGAAAGGCATTTATCATCCAGTATTAGCTTCCCCTCCTCTATAAATAATGAATCTACACTACATATAACTTAATTTCTTGAGGAGATGCTGGAGATGAGGCATACTGGCTAAAATTTTCTGATGTGCTACAAATTAAAGATTTCATAAAAGGTAATCTAGGAGAAGATAACCTGGATCAATTATATATTAAATTTAAAACAATAAAAATGGGGGCTTAGTGCAAACCAGCATTCCCCCTAAGTTGTGTGGCGTGTGTGGCCATGCAGGCGTGCCTAGCAGTACAGCATGAACATGCCTGCGTGGCCACACATCTTAGAGGGAACGCTGGTACAAACCCAATCTTATATACCCATCAGCCCTTTTTGTTAAAACATACTATATTGGAGAACACCCTCCTTGCAGTAAGCGCTGGAAAACCAGACCATTCTAAACATAATGGATAAAACATTAGAAACTACACTCTCAATAACCATCCTGCACTGGCAGTGTGATGGTCTGGATGAATGATTTAATAGGCCTTTACCTTCCCAAGTTTCTACTTCTTTTTCTGTTTTGGTGAAAACTGTAAATAAGCTGCTACTGTTACTACTGCTTCTCAAAAGGTGTCTAATTAAAAAGAAGCACCAAAAATTGTGATAAACTTATACTAGAAGATCATACAATTTGTTTCTACAGACCAAAATCATTGTATGTACTAGACCTTCCTTGCATCACTCCAACCACCAGTTCCATAAGTGGAACCCTTCCATCTTCCTCTGTTTCAGGGGACTTTCTCCATTCTACCCTAGCTTTTCTCATGGCAAAGGGTCTGTTTGTCCTCTCCACTTACCCTTTCCTCTGGCTTTCCACAGTCTTTCCTATTCCAAGGACTCTGGGGGCTGGGAGGGAATATGGAGAGCATAATCAGTCCCATGGCAGGGCCCTCCCACGCAGTCCCCATCTCTGTGTATTTCAGTCAGTCTGTAAGTTTTCACTGAGACAGCCTCTGTACTCTCTGGCCAAATGCAGCTTCCTTTTCTAGTATCAGAAATGTTATGCTGTCCTTTGATCCAAGGATCAGCCTTTAGAAAAATAAAACATCCAAACTCAGATGGAACCAGACATGTGTTATTGCCCTTTGGGGTAAAAGAGAAATGGAGTATGCAGAAAATGTACACAGCTCTCCTCAGTTATGGAGTAGACTTTGGCAAGGCAATGTGCTGAAGGCAGTATTGCCAGATTTGGAAAACGGAAATATTCTATCAAAACCTTAAAACCATCACAATTTAATGAACATATTGCATGTCACAAGAATTCAAGGAAATATAAAATATAATATAACTGGCTTTTTTCATCCTAATGCCACTTCTGTGACTTCTTAAAACTTCAATATCTTAGTCAAAAACCATTTTGGAATTGCTGTTCTCTGATGTTACATGCCTGCCTATAGAAGCAGTCATATGCTACATGCCCCAACTGGGCCATTGTATGAGGTGAAAACATAAAGGCAGTTAAAGTAATCTAAAAATGGAAAACAGATCAAATATGATTTTTTTTCCAAACAGCAGAGTCTTTGCATTTTCCTGAGTTATCATACCTTTTAGCCAGTTTTGTAGTTATCAAAACTGTAATTATCAAAACATGTTTTAAATTTACCACATAGATATAATAATTATTATCTGGCAAGACTGACTAGAACAGAGAAAGGCATGATGCCTCCTTCACTCTTCCCTCCCTTCTGGTTCTACTTGCTGGCTGAGTATCTGTCCCCCAGATACTGGGTGACTTGACAAGAAAAACTTACCAGAGGAATTTTAAATTGAAATGGCTCTTCCAGTAATTTCACCTAAATACTGTTCTGCTCACTGAAGCTTAGAACATTCTCTAAATTCTGCAGTAGATCTTTTGCAGGGGTATAATGTAACCTATGAACAGACAAATGGAGAAATCTCATCAAACTGACTATGCAGGAAAATTCTCTGAATATGTAGGTCCATATCAATTAAATAGGGAATTTTGTGGATATACAAATGAGTCCATGGTTTATGTCTGACAAACAATTCTGTGCAGGCACCCAAAAAGATGCAAAATTAAGGGGAATTGGTATAATTTTACATTACTGAAACCTTTACATTTCACCTGTTCATAGCAACAACAACAACAACAACAAAAACAACAACAACAACAACAAAAACGCAAAAAACCTCAGCATCTATACAATTTCAAATTGGGATAATAAAGGCACCTGATAAGGGCCTTTGCAGGATTTTAAAATGGCAAGCATCTAAATGGCCAGGTTTCATGATATCTGTACTAGCAACCCATATTTCTCAAGCTGGGTTAATCGTAGTCTAAAGGGATTAAGTCCAAGAGTTAATTATCAAGCCAATTTGATCCCTAAAAAAATATATCATGTTACTGCTAAATCCAGTTAATGTTTCATCCATACAGCCCCATTGTTCTGCTTTTACACACATCTTGGGAACAGAATAGTTTAAGTGAATACACAGTCTATAGTCCTTGCTAAATAGCTGATGCGTCAAAAGAAAAATAACTGGATTACAGCTCTAGGAGGAGCGGAAACAGGATTAGGCATTCTAAACTCCATGAATGTTGAGGTGTTGGCTAATAAACTGACCCCAATAACAGTGCATGTTAAAGAATTGGCAGGACCTCTAAGCTCATCCCTTAGTCAACAAGGGTTAGGACAATGGTCCACTGCTCACTATCTAAATAGGAAAAAACACATGAGCACTACGGCTACGCAAAGCTTCGGTAGCTGATTCGATTCAGAGAAGATTTGGCCTGATTCAGGGACCGAATCTCCGAATCCAAATTGACTAGGGAGACCAATTAAAAGCTCTGAATTGATTCGAAGCATCCAAATCGATTCTGAAGAAAAAAAAAAAAATCGGTAATTTGGCCATAGACTAAACAGGTAGCCAACACAGCTGCCTCCAGTTGGTAAGTCTGTTGGGGTTGGGGGACATGGGAGGGAAGGGGTGTGGGGGTGGGATTGGGGCTGGGACAAGTTGCCCAGCCAGGGTGGGGGGCGCGGGACTCAGGGGCGGGGGGATGCAGGTACGGCAGTGCTCAGAGTGGGGGGTCCGCCCTGCCCCCTGGGTCGCCCCCGTCTGTCCCTGCCTCTCCTTTGGCAGGGGGAGCTGGGGCTGGGCAGGGCAGTCATGACGACTTCTCTCATGGCACCTCTGGCTGTGCCTGCTGTGCCTGCATCAGTGCTGGGAGTGGGGGCTATGCACTGCTGCTGCTTGCCCCCTTCCGCCTGGAGCAAGCCACACCTGCTTTGCATCCCCCCCCCGGCTGGACAAGCAGCAACAGGGCAGACTTCCCACTCTCACCGCTGGGCAGCTTGTCCTAGCCCCAATCCCTTCCTCCCCCACGCCCCTTCTCTCCTCCCTCCCCCTACCCCAACAGATTTACCAGCTGAAGGCAGCTGTGTCAGCTGCCTGTTTAGTCTATGGCCAAATCTCCAAAGTGGCACCAGTTCTTTTGGATCTGATTTGGTTGAATCAAATTGGGACAGCCATCTGAATCTCTGAATCGAATCACTGTCCTCCAAATCCAAAGCAAATACTTGCTGCTTTGTACAGGCCTAATGAGCACACTGAGTGCTTCTGAAGGCTTTCGGAGCCACCCAAGAAAATGCATCACTGCTCTTGTACTGTATCCAAGCTCAAACGTGGATGCAGACTATAATATTAGACATGATTTGAGAAGGAAATGGTAGAATGTTATCATCAGAAATTTGGGATGGGATGGGATTTCTGTATGGGATGCTGCCTCAGACAGAGCATCAATTAATGGCCTGGTGGAAGCTTGTTCAATTTCACAACAACAAAAACATATGATTATAGCTTATGTTCTTACCCTAGTGGAAGCTGGAGTTCAATGAATTTATTCCACACTTTCATTAGGACTAACCATTATGGGTCCACTATTATGCCGGTATCTTAAAGAAAACAGGCTACATCAGGGAGAGAAAGGTTGGAAAATGGTCAGTCTAGAAGTATGCATCATGAAACAAGGATTGGGATTCATTTGTGAAGATCATTCCTTAGACCCAACAGATGCATACTTGGATTTAGACACCAGCACATATGATTTTTTTTGTTTTGTATTAACACCACCACTGCAGCATGATAATTCTATTGTAGTGTATGTTGGGCAACGATGTATTTACTTATACACTCTGTGCCCCTTTGTTGATATTAATGAAATATATAATCAAACCATAGCTAGTACAAAACCCCTGTAGTCACTACATGATTGTTAATTCATAATCTCACACTGTATACCAATATTGTGCCTATCAAATTAGGAATGAATGTAAATGTATTAGAACAACTAATGAAATACTAAGTTAGCTCAATTAACAAAACAGCATGAGCAACAAGCAGAACAAATTTGAATATCAATTCGACATAACAACCATGAGATTACCAAATGTTAGGAAAAGTTAAATAAACAAGGACATACCATTGGTGGAAATCATTACTCAGATGGTCCCCATCCACTATGAAAGTATTTAATATGATGTCATACTCCATTGTTTTTATTTTAATTGTTCAAGCTTTTATTGTTGTAATTATCATGATAGCAATGGTTATACCTGTAAGGTACAAGTATGCAAGAATAGCCATGGTGGCTCAGCATCAAGAACTCACAGGTATCTTGCGGTAAGATCCCCAATCAACAGGCAAAGCCAGGGTAAACACTGATAGCTGCCATACATTATCTTTCCACAGGTGGATGCAGCCCATTTGGCGTTAAGAGTGGAGTCTCATCTTCATACCTGTACTGCTGACAATAACGGCAGTGGTATCCTAAATGGAACCACTAACAAGGAGGGGACTGGAGGCCGCAAGCTGTCTTGACACAACTGACGCCATTTTTTTTTAAATGCACACCATTAGCTGCAAGTGAAACGAGCACATAGGCAACATAAACATTTGGGGGGGAGCAAAACAAAATGAAGATAGCTGTAGAATACAGAAAAACAAGATAGACTAGAAAAGCTAAACTAAACTAAAGGATTGCTTAGTACGTGAGAAGTAAATTAAAAAGAAGCAGGCTGAGGGTGACAGATTGAGGAAATAACTGCTATAAAAGTTAACTGCTGAGGATCTATAGCATGACTATATATGGAATATATAGAAGGGGGCTGTAAAAGGGTATAAAAGCCTAAGGAAAAAAATTAAGTTTGGGAAGCTGTCACCAAGCCAGAGGAGACTTCGACAATCCGAACCCTGATCCCCGGTGCTATGATAATGCCTGGCTAACCAAGCCACTATGCATCATTCAGAAGACCTAGGTAAGAATACCTTTACGAACCACTGAAGGTTATTTAATAATCTTGAGAGACTGTTTGAAGGTTTCCTTAAATATTGATATTGCTTAAGTTTTCAATGAATTAGGATGTGAAACCGGAACAGTCTCACTGATCATTTTATTCCGTTCACACCACCCCTTTATCAAAATTGATCTCAACAACACTACACAATGGAGTGAGGATGTCAGCAATTTCAGTGGCTAGCAGAATTCTCAAAACAGATAGAAAAGAGGGGAAAAAAATAAACAACTGTGTTAGAAAAATTTCTGATGCATGGAACTTTCAGATCCTGAAACAGTTACTTTTATTTTGATACCTAGTGAACTTCCAATTCTTGAAGCAATATCACAAGTTGTTGTAAGTTTTCAAGACAATGAACTACAGAGTACTATGGTCACAAAATGAAAAAGGGACTCAAAGAAGGAGCACAACTTGTTCTTTTTTTAATGATTAAAAGGAGGAAAAAAGACTACACTTAATTTTTTTAATTCTACACTTCTTTCTGGTTTCTTCCTCGCTTACACTTTTTTTCTCCTCTGCTTTAACTTAAAATAAGTCAACTGCCTTTCTGCTTCTGGCTTTTGGTCATTTTTTGAGCTAAACTAGTCCCTCGAAGTAGGGTTTTCAGCAAAAGACGGCAGGTTTCACTACCACATAGTGAGATGGAAACAGGACTTGAAGAACTTTAATGAAACTACAGAAATACTGAAAAAGCATGTATGGACTTTCAAATTTTTCAAATAGCAATTTGGAGAATATAAATTATGACACTTGCAAATATCTTGAAATAAATTATGCTAAGAAACCTTAGTAAAACCAACCAGTAAAAACTACAACTAAAAGGAACAGTAAGGTCATAAATGTCAAGCACTTTAACATTAGGATATAGCAGAGTTAAGGTTGCCTATGCAACCTTAATCTGAGGCTCTTGGGCTTCTATACATCCAGCACGTCAGAGCAGACTTGAAGCAGAGCACAGAAACTAACATGCTCTGGCAGACTCTAATGTTACGTGCATCAGCGTTCCTGCATTGAAAAATGGCAGCGGGACACTTTGAACTAAAGCTTGTTCAATGAGCTTTAGTTCAAAGTCCCCCATCGCCATTTTCCAGCATGAGGACACTGATATACATGATGCTCGGGCACTTTAAATTAGCACGGCTCACTAACTAATGAGCTCCCCCACCATGCCTCCCAGAGCGCATGTAAAAATGCCCCTTGTGTATATACTTTATGATATTGAATCTCTACTGACATGGTAACATACCATTTTTCCCAATGACCCCCATTTCATATAACATGCAGAACAGACAATGATCACTAACTACATATTATTCAATATCTTTTTATTTATATCATTTTATGTATGGCCCCAGCCTTATTTACTTCATTTCATCCAAAACCTACATTGAGTAGAGAATGATTACTGGTCTTAAGTTTTTTTATGGTGTTCTTCAGTGTAAATTAATACCTGTATGCTTCACAAAGCCCCTCTGTGACAATAGGAAGTATTACCATATCTCCATTTTACAGATGGAAAACTGAGACAGAAGGGGATTAAGGCCAAAATCATTAAATGTCCACTAAATTGGTGCTCAGCTTGAGATACCTGGGGCCTAGTTTTTAAGAATATTTGGCAGTTTTACAGGAATATAGATGTTTGAAGCACAGATCCAACAGAGTTCAGTCATAGGTGTGAGAAATAAACACCTCTATAAATTTAGTCCAACGGGGCTTTACACAGCTTTGATTTATTCTCAGTACACCTTCCATCCTGAGTGCACTCAATAAGGTAGGGGTTCTGTGGGAAAAATTGTATGTATTTATGTAATTAAAGAACATATAATGCATATCATTACAGCAACAGAGGGAATGTCTACACATTCATTAATGTGCAGTAGTTACTGTGCATTTAGCTTAGTACTTGTTTAATGAAGTACTATCTACATGCGCAACAACTACAGTTACTGTGCAGTAGCATCAGTGCAGTTTTTTTGTAACACTTACTGCTCAGTAGCTTAATAACACTGTGCAGTAGTTTATTAGTAGAGTTTTTGACCAGCATGCTACTGCACAGTGTTATTAGGCTGCCGCACAGTGAGTGGCTCATGTAGACATGCCCAGGGTGAGCTGCACCCAAGACTTTTAGGGTATGTCTACACAAGATGCTTTACTGTGCATTACGCTAATCTAATGTGCAGTAAAGCATCAGCATCTACACATGTGCAGGATTTACTGCACAGTAAATCAGGCAAGCACCATTTGCTAGTACCAACAAATAGAGGTATTAGATTAATGGTGCAGTAGCTACTGTGCAGTAGGAGACGTGTAGATTCTGACTGAGAGCAATTTGCTCCTGGCCAGTCTATGCAGCAGGAGGCCACAAGGGGTGGGGGGGAGGATAGGGGGAGCTGTCTGCACTCCAGTGCTGCCCCCCCATTCTCTCCCCCGCCCCGACAGTTCCCCCAGGAGTCTAGGTCTGACCCTCATGTCTCTTGCCAGCCCAGGACTGGCAGCCAGGGGAGCCTGGAGTTTTCCCTGGCTGCTGCAGGGGGGAAGACCACGGCATGGGGTAGAAGCAGTCCTGGAGTAAATTGCTCCGATTAGGAGCAAATTTGCTCTCAACAGGTGGGTGTATGTATACATGTGTGCCTGGGAGCGCTTTAATGAGCCTGAATTTTCAGGCTCATTAAAGCATTAAATCATTAATTGCACATGTAGACATGCCCTTAGTGTCCTCAAATGTACCCCTTGGGTAATAATATTAGCTTCTTGTGTCTGACTGGGTAAAGTTACATGGTCCAACCACCTTCAAACTGCATACCTGGGCTGGAGCCCCCACTGTACTTCTGACCCTACTGTGTTAATGATAAAAGTTTAATTTGATTTTTGGATCTGCAAAAGTTTCCCTTCAGGAGCCTACAGAGTTTAAGCTTGCAGTAACAGTTTCATCAAAACAAAACATTATTTATTCATTCCTCAAAAGGTATAAAGCACACAGAGCAAAGGGAAAAAATAATAAAGGGCTTACATGCAAGGGTCTTACTTGTGCCTTAAACTTGTCTTGCCAGCTTTCGTGAATTCCCCTGGGCCCAGCTAACACTGTCAGAGAGCAGTCTATTGTGCTGTAGCAAGCTCCTTTAATCTGTGTATCTCAGTCAGACTTTCAACTCTCCCTAACATATCCTGGATAGTCTCTGGCCACTCACTCAACCCCCTCATTCCTTTTCTATCATTGCCAATGTTCAGGATTCCCTTTGATCTTAGGCGCAGTCTTGAAGAATAAACCATGCTAGTAGCACGGATAGAGCCAGATATGGCATATTCCCCAATTAGCAGCTCTATCCCTATTATTTCCCTAAGGAGTTTTGCCATTGTTTCCTATGGGTTTCTTCCTTTACAGCTTCCTTTAACTCAAAGCTTTCAAACAAGTTGATATCAAACAGCTAACAAGAGGGGTATATAAGATTTATAAACCCTCTCCCTGCACAGGTATCCCTCATTCTCCACACTCAGGCACCAGTATGCTGATTTAAGGTTGTCCAAGGAAATAAAAAACTCCCTCCACCACCCAAAATCTAAAAAAACAAGTTTATCAGATGGAATCATACTGACTCATATTATCACCACCAGGACTGATATAATTTTGTAAACTTTTAGATTAACAGCGCAGATGTCTATCATTTGAGCTGAGTAACTAGCAGGTGCTGCAAGCAGTTATTCTATGTCAACCAACCCACTGAAGGGAATGACGCAGACGCTGGCAATGTTTCACTTTTACAAGACATTTAGGGGAGCCTACTTTAGTAGTTAGGCCCTTCACTCCCACATCAGCTCCTGCGTCTGTCTTCCTCTTCTTCTATCCCTCTGATGTGGGCACATATAACAACACAAATGAACTGCTCCAAAGTGTTACTGATTGTGAACCATAACTGTCATAGGTCAGGGTGCAGAGGTTCATATCAACTGAACTTTCCCAAATGTCGCTAACTGGGAACTGGTTCATCACTGTTCCGGGTCAGAACTGTCTGCACACATAGCATTCCAAGTAGAACGGTCACCTTTCAGGTGCTATGCTTTGACACTGTGGGGGTGAGAGTGATCATCCAGTCCATCATACCTCACAGTAGGCAAGTGGGGGAGGGTGGGGGATAGGAGGGTGATGTGCGCACCCAGGAGGATCCAAAGGAGTAGTGGAGGACCTGTGGCAGTAGGAGTGTGGGGGGTTCAGTAGCCTGCACTTGACTGAACTCTCCCTGTGCTTGCCTGGCTTTGGGTACCCAGTGAGCAGGGCAGTGCTTATACCCAAGCTTT
>NW_005842231.1:531675-535430 GCF_000455745.1 Alligator sinensis | reverse complement strand
GGGGGGCATTATGAGGGGTTGAGTAGTGGTTGTTAGAGAAATAGCTTTTATTGAACAAGCAGTGCAAAGGAAGTCACTGATAAAAAATGCCAATAGAAAGAATAAAAAAAGAGGACTTCTGGCCACATACTAGAGTGGCCAATTACTGTAGTGTAGGCTGGAGGAAGAGGAGCGATGCAGTATGGTCTGCCTGGAGGTCTGACCAGATCTGTGTTTTGGAATGCTTGGCAACACTGATCTGGTTCACAGTGAACTGGTTCAAAGGTACCCTGTTTTTCAGGTGCTGGTGAACCATTCCTGGCAGTTTTAAATCTGTTTAACAAACTTACAAGCCTGTTGGCTTCAGGTTTAAACTGAATTTAAACTGGTCTAAGTGCTATGTGTGTATATGCCTTTTCTCTATTCTTTCCTCTGACTCTTCACCCCTCTACAGTCAAGTAAAATTGCTTCCTCCTTTCTTCTAAAGTTTACTGGGAGATGGGGGGGGGGGGCAATGAGGACAGAAGAATAAAATGCCTCCAAGCTTTTAGTTCTGGGGTCAGGTGCCAGAGTGGTCTCAATATCTATAATATCTAATAGCTATTAGAGGGATCATTCTTCTCAGTTCAACAGACTCTTTAGAGAATTTTGCTGTCAAAATTTCTCAAACCTCTATAGAGAATGTTAGAAGTGAAGTTTTTCAGACGTTTGAAATCAGTGGCAAGATTTTCAGAGACAGCAAGAGGCATTTTATCCTTAGACAAGCCTTCCTACTGAAGTGTTCCAAAGCACAAAAGAGTTAAATCTTCACAGCAAAATAGTTTTTAAAATTTTATTCTTAAACAAAACAACAATCTCCCCATAGTTAGCAAAAGTGGTTTTATACTCTGAAACATTAAAAACATTAACCTGATGTAGATACCCATCATAAAAAACTTCAGGCCAAATGCTTATACTGTAATCCAAAACAGTTTTACAATGGAAAGTGTTAGGCAACTTTAACTGTAGGCTGAATTGCACACAACTTTTAATATATATTTTATATTAATACTACTAGTCAAATGTTGGTTCAGGCATCACAGCATTTGCTTACTGTTACAATTGTATGGGTTAAAAGAAAAGACCAGTTAAACAGAGGATTCAAAACAGAAACAGATGAGGGCAGTGTAGATTTTTGTAGTTTAATACTTGGGAAGATAAGGAAGTATTTAAAGCTATTTTTAGGAGCTGCTTCCTGCTGTTTTCCAGACTTGTAATGTTTAAATCACGCAGCGTCATTTGCAGTGTAAAGCTGCAACTATGACAACTTACACAAATTGAAGCTATGCCAGAAACAAGCCTAAAACAGGATAATTTTTTACCCTTTGTACCCAAGTGGTCGAGATCAAATTAGCTTGTGCTTGGCATCAAGGTTCTAAAAGGGATCTTATTTTTAGAGCTGTATAGGAAGCTTAAAACCAAAACCCAAGGTAAGAAAGCAGTATGAGCTGTTATAAATTATTAGTGTATAAGAAAAATAATAGGAGGAAGAGATAAGCTAATTGTTGCTAAATCTCATTGTTAAAGTTTCTAAGCAACAAAACATAATTTGCTTACTACTAGCCATAATGTCCAGTTTAAAATGGTCTAATACCTTGTATAAAAATGCACAGAATTATACTGCATTTCAGTTAAAAGGTATAGCAAAACACCATCGAACCACTGAAGTAACAGGTGAACTCAGAAGACCTGGGTTTTTTTAAAGATACTGTGCTGCCCATTATATTTGTAGATCCAGTTCCAGTCATAAGCACTAACATGTTAGGAAATTCTAAACGTCTGTATCAAAATAAAGATAAAATCAGATAGCTGTAGATGTTAGATTTAAAAAATAGCAATTTGAAAAAATACATAGATTTTGTAATAGTTGTTTTTTAAAAGAACAGGTTTAATAAATCCAGAAATGTAATATAAACCTTACAAAAATTATCAACAGACATATACAGTAGAGGTGCACCGATATATTGGTGCTATATTGGATCAGCACCAATAAAAGGAAAATTAACATTATCGTCTATCAGCTTTTTTGGCCGGTGTAGCCAATAATGTTAACTGATAAATATAATATACTTTCTGGCAGGGGCCCCCAGACGCCACGTGCATGTGTGCAGCCGCATGCACGCACGTAGCCAGGAATACAGCCAGACAGCATGGAAAGCAGCATCCTACAGGTAAGTCTGTGGAGGGGAAGGGGCGTGAGGGGGACAGATTGGGACCCCGCAGGATGAGGGAGGGAGTGGGACAGGGGCAGGGAGCAGGATGGTGCCATAGGTGGGTTATCAAGGGGGCACAACGGGGGGTACCCCCAGCTGCTGTGCACCCTTTGATTTCTGCGTGATGGAGGCAGGCTGCCTGTTGTAGGCTCAGGGTTCTCTGCCCCACTGCCTTTGCCCTGCGAGCTACGTGCTGGCCGCGTGTCCCCTGTCCACCTGGCAGCAGTGACAGTGGCAAGGTGTGCCTCCCACTGTTGGGTGGGCAGGATGCATGGCCAGCACACAGCTCCTAGGGCAAAGGCAGCAGGGCAGAGAGCCCCGAGCCCACAACGGGCAGACCACGTCCACCCTTGCTCTGCTCAGCTTCACTCTTAAAAGCATAGCCATTCTTAAAAATAGTGGTGGGGGTGCTTGAATTAAAGCTTATTTGATAAACTTTAATTTTAAAGCTGCCATTTTAAAGCACCGGGACACTGATCCCCTGGATGAGCTGCCTGTGGATCCGTCCCGCTCCCCAACCCGGCCCCAGGGTCTCATTCACTGTCCTGTCTGGGCTGTGCCCCCAGCCCCTGCCCCAATCCCTCCCTCACTGTGGGAGCCTTGATCTGCCCCCCCCCCGCCTCCTCCCCTCCAGAGACTTACCCGGAAGGAGCTGCCTCACTGTGCTCCTATAAATCGGTTATCAGATAGGTATCAGCTGATATGGCTGGTTAATAATCGGCTATAGGTACCAGCCAAGAAAATCTTTATTGGTGCACCCCTAATATAGAGAGCAAAATTTGGAAGTTAAACCATGTACTCTCTGAAAACGATACTAGATTATGACTTATCAGAATGGCCATACTGGTCAGAGGCCTGTGTCAATTATCACAGAAGTTTCTTTAACTTGGAAAATGGATGTTTGAAAAACTAAAATTTAAAACATAATGATAATGGTTATTCTTTCAAAATGGGAGTGGGAAAACAAGACAGATTTTTGGAAAAATCAGCACAGTACCTATGACACACTGAAGCAGTTTTCCATTTAAAAAAACCCAAAAAACTCAGGAGAAAACAACTTCAGTTAGAATGGAAATGAATACAAAACCACATCAAATATTGATCTAACATTTTTGAAGTAGTGGTAAAAATACAGCTGTGATTTACCTGGAAGGAAACCTCTAAAACAGAAGCTTAAAAACTGAAATTAACTTTCACATAACCCACATTAGTATACAAAGGTTTTCATTTTCTAAGTATATATATTTTCAATACTTAACTCTTTGAGAATGTAAAATAACTATTGTGATATGTCTATAAACATTCACAAGAGGTTATAAATAAAAAACACATAAAAATAAAGTTGGTATCTGCTAAAAAAAAGAATAGAAAAGTAGCATTTACTTTTCCTATTACTTCAGTTTGCTGCTGTGAAGCATTTTTATCTGAAGGCAAAATCTGAAAATCTAGAAAGAACCTAGAGGAGTAAGTGGTGAATGGGGGAAGCAAATGATACAAAAATGTAAACTGAACTTTCCCTTCACA
>NW_005842231.1:518701-531665 GCF_000455745.1 Alligator sinensis | reverse complement strand
TACACCAGCAAAATCAAGTTTTTATGAGACAGTCTCCACTTGCCCAGACCCTGGTGAAGGCACTCCATAGAAACAGAACCCATGAAGTAGACTGAGGAGGAATGGAGCTGGTGGCAAGGCTGAGGGGCAATCCATTAGGGGTGTGTGAAATGGGCCATATTCGATTCAGATTCGGCCTGGACTGGGGACAGTGATTCAATTCATTGATTTGGATCACTGTCCTGATTCAATTCTGCCGAATCCAAATCTGAAGATTCGATGCTGATTCGGAGAAGCGGCACTTCAGCCATAGACAATACGGCCACAGCTTGAAATGTTTTTTCTATATACCTTGAGGTATCAGGCACAGCTCGTGAATGCTGCGATAGTGGGGTGGATGGAGTGTCCCACAGGAGCACGGGGGCCTCCCTGTGTGCTTGGTGGTGAACCCGGAAGTGGACCAAAAGAACTTCCGGTCCACTTCTGGGTCTGCTGCTGAGCACGCTGTCCCCCACCCCCCTGTGCTCCCTCAGCTCGGTGATCAGCCACGGGGGGACCCTAGGTGCACCCCCAGATCCAGGAGGCACCATTTGCTGAGCTGGGGAAGGGGGAGGGGGTGTAGATAAAACATTTAAAGCTGTGTCTATGTCCGAATCATCCAATTTTTTGAATCGCTACGAATTAATTCAGAGGGTTCTGATTTGATTGGGAAAGATTAAAGGGTCTCCTGATTTGATTCGGATTCAGAGATTTGGCCGCCCAATTGGGTTGAATCTCTGCCGAATTGAATCAGCGACCAAAGATTTGCACAGCTCTACAATTTCCTAGAGGAAAGGTTAAAAGCCTAAACTGAATAATCTTAACTGGAGAGCCTCTTTCCACAAGATGTCCCCTTTAAGAGAACTGTCTGGGGAAGCTGAATCCAAAAGGTGGTCTTCAAAGAATATGGTCAGTGGAACTGTTTCCAGAGAGCAGGGAAGAGTGAGCAAAAGGAACTGTTATGGACACAGAGACAACACAGAAGCACAACGCTGTCTCAAATTACCCTCTCATCAGGGATCTCAAGGATGGTGGGGCAGTAATCTGGTATATTCAGGAAGAAAGGTAGCAGTGACATTTTGTACCTCTCCAGCAAAATTGTATGAGAAGCTATATAAAATACAGTAAAATTATTAAGGTTGCTCAGTGCTTCCAGTTAAAAGACCCTGCTTATTATTGCTTGTAAAACTTTGCCAAACTTTTAACCATTTGGGTTAAATATTTTCTGTGATGAGTGTTTGCTTCACTTCAGAGTGAATTGTTTCAGAAAATATCAGCCACAGAAAAAATCATTTCTAAAAACATGGCAAGAGAAAAAACACATTTTTCACATACAAAATAGCTCTGGTGACCTCTTTTCTGAACACCTCCATTACTCCCCCAGGCTTTAGAGCAAGGAGTTGAGGGATGACAGAAGGATGCACCTTTTGCTGTTTCTCTGCAAACTGGGTCAAACTTGCCTTAGTTTTAAACCTGTGAACAAAATCTCAGTTCATGTGATCAACTTGTTAGAAAATAACAGAGCTCCAAAGATTCTGGGAGCCCTCAGTATGCTCAAGCCATTCTTGGTTCCTAGTGCAAACTGGATTACCCATGCACCATTCTCCCACAGCAAATGAGCACATGATCCCCAGCCCACAGCTATAGGGACAATAAAGCTCTCTCTCCCAGCTGCTCCAGACTTTCCAAGCAGGAAACCTGTCCTCCCAGTGATCCCCCCCCCTGCTGGCAGCCAGGCAAGATGAAGATGACGAGTCTGATTTGAAGCCAAAGGGAAAAACTCAGATTAAGGAAATGGGAAAATAAGAGTGGAATGAGAAGTTTAGGGAGCCTGGGGATGGGGGATAAGGGTAGAAACTCAGACTGGCTGGGCAAAAGAAAGCTGAACTATATTGAGCAAGAAAGCTGGCAGCTGGGGAAGGGGAGCAAACTAGGACTGGGATGAGTTGAGCTACACAGCAGAGGCAGCCGGTTGGCTAAGAAGTACATACACTAGAGCTGGAATGAGGACAAGCAATTGGGACTAGAAACCATGCAGGGAGAATAGGGATAGCAAGGAGAGAAGAAAAGCTGACAAGAATGAGGTATTCTGGGAGAACTGGGACAGCAAAGAGCTGGGAACTGGATGAGGAGGAGAGATCAATGCAGAGGCTGCCCCGTTTGGTGAAGGAGCCCAGGGAGATATACAAGCATTAAGAGACAAAAGCAGGGGAAGAGGGAGAATGGTCAGATGAGGGACCAGAACTGAAATATTGAGACTGGTAATGAGGCCCCAAATATCTCAAATTTGGCATCAAAATCAGTGGAAGCCTTTTAATTTAATGGCTTTGATTCCCATTTCACAGATGTGCTAGTGGGACAAATACTGCCTGCCCTTCATTTCACAAGACTGTTGTGAAGATAAATTAATTTGTGAAGAGCTCAGACACAATGGCAATGAACACCCAGGAGGAAATAATTAATTCTGTATTCAGAGCAATGTTTGAATAGCTTTCTGTAAATAAGACATGGTGATGTACCTTGAACAAGAAAACAAAATATTGAATTGTAGTTCATTAAGTATGCACCATACATCCCATTCACTGAATGAGACAGAAGCCTGGAAGAAAAAAAAATGAGATGTGCTCAAATAATTAAAGAGTGTATCAAAATGCTTATGCAGAGGGTGAGGGCAAGTTAAAGTTATAATGGCAACCTGAGTGCTTGACTTTGCAAATTTTGTAACGAGGGGTGCAGGGGGAGTGTGTATGCACATGCATGTATACAAAGTAGAACTGCCAGAAGAATCCACAAAAAAAATCTTGCTTAGCTTTCCTCCTTACTTTTATAACATGAGATGGCTATCCCAGTCTTGGCATAAAATCGTAAAGTGTGAGATGCCACTGCAATGTGTTTTTTCAGAGCTAATTATGATTACTTAGCAAGATTTGAATGCCAGCAAACTACTGCTCTTCATTACTGCAAAGCAGTAAGTCATATTCACAGCCCACTTTAAACATACTAAATGTTAGCATGCAAGAAGCTTTTAATAAAAATTAACAGAAAAAGAAAGCTACAAATTTTAAGAACAATATCTCTGACCAGAGATTAAAACACTCTTATGCATATTCTAATCAATGAAGAGAGTAAGTGGAGAGACTGAACAGAAATCATTTCTAACCACAAGGGACTAGGTCATCTCTCTACCTCTACTCTATGAATAAGGAACAGGTGATAGTGAGTCACAAACCATACTTTATATGCATGCTAAAGGAATGACTAAGTTTGAATCTTCCTGCAAAAAATAGTAAACCTTTGTCCAAACTAAGTTTCAAACCATGCCAATCACTTCAGAATAGGTTGCCTTCATTTAGATTAGTTTTTATTTAGAAAATGATGCAGTGAAGTTTGTTTCAAATCCTATTAGTAACTAAAAATAGATAAGGATACTTAGCATCTGGACATAAGACATAGGTCCTGTTAACTCTCTTCAGCGGTGGCAAAGAACCTTAAGTCATGTGGGAGTGCTCCCTTACACTGGCAGGATGATGTTATGGGTACCATCACAAAAACACTACTGCCTATACTTTGTTACACAATTCTGCAGCTCAGTGCTAATTTCTAATTCCCATAAATGAGAATGCACAGAGACCTTATGTATATGATTTTGTGCCCTGCATTCTGTCTCCTCTCTGCTATATGAACTACTGGTAGACCATTTGTTTGGCAAGCCTTTCATTAAATGTACAAATAATTGATCCTTGTTGGGACACTGGACTGAAATTAGTTCAAATAAAAAGTGGTCAAAACCAAAATATTTTGGACATTTGAATGGCTTTTTATAAAAAAGCATACAGAATTGGGGATCAGATGTACAAGGGGTACATCTGTACCATTTACCTCCTCCCTGTAAATGGTACCTGACTGCCCTTATGAAACTATTCTAAACAAGAACATTTTGTTTCAGAAACGCTGAGGTGAACTTTTTTGACATTTCTAATTTTCCCATCTTTTGGCCAAAATCATTAATAAAATTTGACCCAAATTCACATTTTTGGCTTGCTTAAAACTATGTTTTTGGTATACAAATATTTCATTAAAAACACACCTATTCTTGTTAAGCCCTGGGATCTGAAACACTAATTAAAACAGTTTATTTCCTCACTATTATAAAAAGTTCTACAGACTACAATGGGACTACTCAGACTGGCAAACCCTGTGCTTGATGGTGTTTGTCAGTCACGTACAAAGTTACAGACTTGATTTAAAGATCAATCCTTTACTAAGATATACATAACACTCCAAAGTACCAACTTCTCCCTTCCTTCCCAAATATTGAGGGTTTGACAAAGCATGTGTATATCCAATTTTGTAGCACATTTAAGGTAGAAGTTACCACATGTGTTATTCACTAATACATCTCCATCTAAAATATATTTTTTGAAAAAGAAAGTAAATTCCTGTAAAAAATAATTGCAGTCATAAGACATGAAATCTCTAGCACATTTGTCAGTAGTACGTCCTGAGGAATTAAATGGTAATCAAAAACCAGGCAGGCTCTGTTCTAGTCAGAAAAGAAAGATTTGTTTAAGAATATAGAAATTAGGTGAACTCCTGATGCAACTTGCGTGGAAATGATGCTATGGTACTGCTTCTTGATTTTTTTTCTTAAAATGTTCCACATTACTTCCCCCAGTTCTCAACATCTTCAGCCTACGAGGTAAAAATTACTAATAGCTTTGTAATTTCCAGCCTTCAGAGGGAATAGGTTTGTCAGTTATCTTTTAGAAGACTGAAACTTTTAAAATTGACTTTTCAAAAGCAATTAACATTTTGAACCAGAACTGCTTAGTTCCCATTCTGTATCACGTACCTACATAGTCTGAAGGCAATAAATATTATTTACAGAATTTTACATCTGTTTTTAGGGGGCAGAAAGTGAGCTGTTTTACATAGCTTTGAAATTTCTTGTTTTCAATGGTAAAACTTGAAAAGTTTTAGTTTGCAGATTGAGTGCTAAAATTGACATGTAAAAGAAGATGAAAGATTTTACATTAATTCTAGTAACATATAAATCCAAATAAACTGTTTATATGCACAAAGCAGCAGATCATTCAAAGTGGAGCTGATGGTGCTCAGCAGGGCCAAATCCTGCATTAGCAACAGAAAAGATCTAATTCATTAGAAACAAAACGTTAATATGACAAGCAGATCACAGAAAAAGAAACATCACTAGGAGTCATGTAATGTAATCTCAATTCAGGGAAAGATCCATTTATGTAATCAGGTATTATTTACTGGGCACGTCTACATGTGTCCCCCATGGTGCAGTTGTTACTGAGACGTCATTTAGATCTTGCTTTAGGAAGTACTAAATGACGGTGTAGTAACAACGGTTACTGTGCCGTCCTGGCAGAGCACAGTTATTTTTAGCAGCTACATTGCTGCAGTGACATGCTATAGCAAGGTACCTTGTCACTACGGAGACGTAGCATCGGTGTCATGGTTTGTGCACGCGGTCACTATGTCACTGTAGCTATGAGCTACATCGCCGTAGCGTGTCACTATAACGATGTAGCATCACATGTAGATGCATCCACTGAGTAACTAAAACCAATAGTTAAAATTGTTTTAGTTCAGTATTTTTCAGCTTGTGTAAATTATTTTTGTTCTACTTTTCCTGTCTATTAACGTGCATTTTTAATTTAAAAAATAGTTAAAAAAATAGAACGAACCTGAAGTTGGATGTGTAATGTTACGTCTCTAGGTAAAGAAAATGACTTTGCTGGAATTGTCACTGCTTATCACCCATTTCAATACAGGTTGAGATGCTATGTATCCAGAAAAAGCCAAATCACTCTTAAAATTGGCTTTGGTGTCTAATGTTCATATAACTAATGGTTTGTTATGGAGGCCTGCTATCAATGTCTCAACCTACCATTTCTCTTTTACTCTGTATAACAGGAAAGAGAGAATTTATTCATTTTAATTTCAAATTAAAGTTTTAATAGGAATAATTTACTACTATTCTTCAGCTGTGATATTCAGAAATTAAGTTAATTAAATTATTTCAGTGAAGAATAAAAATGGTGCTAAAGGCTATTTAACTGGTTACTGCTGTATGTCAGTTTCACTGTGGAGAAAAGGTGAAAGATCCACCTACAGACAAGACATTAGCTGAAGAAAAATGTATTTAACAATCAACTGGCTGGGAAATAAAAAAAAAAGGGGGTCTTATAGAACTGCTGACCGGCAGATAACTCCATTGGGAGACATGTTTGCAATGGAGAATGTCAAGTCTCTAATGAAGCAGAAAAGGCTTGTAGGAAGCACCAAAGCTGTGAACCAACATTCCCACACAGGGGCCTCCTCATCCTTTCAACCCCATCTATCTTTGCCCCAGGAAATGGAAAGGGGGAGATAAAGGGGACAGACTGTCTAAGCAGGCCCTTACATTTGGATTTAGGAGCTTAACTGCCTAATGTTAAAGACCTAAATTTAATTTAATTTTTTAAATGAACAAACAATTTGTGGAGTGAAAACACATGAAAGACGCTGTGAATATCCCCATATTTTCTTGCACTTTTTATAGTTAGTTGACAGCTTTTATTCTTTAGAGTCTGTTCATCTTTTGTTAACTCTTATCCCCAAGTGAAGTTAAACTTTCCAGCAAACCAGAATTCAAGATAGCAACTTTCTAGTCATTAGTATTTACTTTATGTAATGCTAATCTAGCGGGTTTTTTACTTGAGTATCAACAATGATCAGTTATTTCATTACTTAATATAAAAATATTTAATACTTGGCTTAATGCTGAAATACAATTAAATAGACGAAGAAAGAAACTAGCATCTAATTTCACATAATATGAAGTCGTTTATGCAGAAAAATGGCTTTATATCACATACAATAAAGCTTTTAAATTTATATTTTTGTCCAAACAGATTAAAATGTAACTGAACTGTTTTACAGGATCTAGACAGCACTCACAATATAGTGCTCCTTACCTGAATCATTTGGGAAGTCCCTTCTTTCATTTGACCTTTTCAGATGAACTTCCCCCTCATTCTCAGTGAGCCTGTATATTGTTCACAGATGTTTGGGTGTGGTGCTGTATGTGGGCCATGGAAACATTATGCTGAAGCTTGATACTGACATTAGGATTTTCAGTTTCTTGCCTTCAGCTTTATTACTGAAACAGCACTTTTATTCCAAAAAGCACACACAATCCAATACCTAAACATGCAAAGAAATGTTTGTCTTGTATTCTGATTTATCTACCTGGAGACATACAGGAAAATTAACTAATCGCTTTGAATATACACCTTCAGGATTAAATCAAAATCTTGGTATAGATATTTGCATTGTGAATTAAAGTGGCATTAATTAGGTTTAGTTCTACTCCCCTCTGTTGTTTATAAATTTCTTTTGCAGAGGCCTGTACGATTGAGAATTGCGACACTAAGGAATCAAGACTTTACAGAAGAGGGGTTAGGTAAAACAGAATTATTAGTCATTATTAGTCAGATACTTCTGGGAAGTGCTGCATACACAGAATACAAAATGTCATGATGTACAGTTTCACTTTTCTTCATCTTCTGATGGGCAACATTAAAGCCATTAGAGAGGCATGGGAAGAAGCTATTCTATGTTGTACCTCATGGAGGACCAATTCACTGGGAAAGCCATGTGTTGCCCACTACCAGTTTTCCTGCTTCCAGTCATCACAAACTCATGATATTAGAACAGAGGTGGGCAAAGTACTGCCTGCAGGCTGGATCCGGCTCTCCAAGGGATTCTATCTGGCCCGTGGCAGGTCTCTTTGCCCTGTCTGGCTCAGGCACACAGGCAGCCTGGGCCATGGCACATGCAGCCATCCTGTCACGGTGGTGAAGGGGCAACACAGAGTCTGGAATCAGCTTTCCAGCAGCCCCCATGGTGGTGGCTCCTTTCGGCTGCTGCTGCCCGTGTCCCCAACACTACCAGACCTGGTCCTGCTGCCTGGGAATTCAGACCTGTCTGCCCTGCACCCACTACTGGGAGCGCCAGACGGAGCAGGTGGGTGGAGTCTCCATGGAGACTGGCCCAGGACTCCTGCAGGAAGGGTGCATTTGGTCAGGTGGCTGGGATCGTGGGACAGTGACAGTACATGGCTGGAGCTGGGGCCTGAGGCAGAGCCACAATCTGCTACCCGCACATCCCTGCCTGTGGAGCTGGTGCCCATTGCAGGATGTGCAGGGAACTGACTGCAGCTCTGCCTTGGGCCCTGGCCCTGTGAGGTTACCACCCTGCAATCCCAGACCCTGCCCACCTGCCCTGCTCCTGGATACTGTTCCCTGCCTACCCCATCCCATCCCCCCAGCCAAGAGTACCTTGCGCTAGGTCAGCACCCCCCACCTTCCCATCACACTAAGCCAGCACCCCCATCTGCCATGTCAGGTCAGCAGCCCCCCAGCCCTCAGCAGCTCACCAAAGCCCCTTAAGTGGTCCTCAAGCCCAAATAATTGCCCACCCCTGTATTAGAACTCGTTTATGCAACAGTTGTATTACGCATATGCATAAGATACTGATTTTAACAACTAAGTTCTTAGAGCTATATTCTTGTAAAACATGTGACAAGCCAGAGATTATTGTTTTCCAGAAGCTACAAAGTTTGATTTGTTCAATTTTTTTGTCTCTAAAACCCAGGCATATCCAACCTCAAACTACATACAAGAACCAAGCCGAATCTCAGAGGTCAGCCAGAACCCGGTCAGCTTGAAATGTCTTCCAATATGACAGTGCAGAACCAGCCATTATGAAAACATATTTTTCTGTATCAGATCATGTGTACTACACCATGTTTTCAAGAGTCCATAACCCATAAGTATTAATTGTACCGTCTTCAGAATTTGCAGGACTCTCAAGGGGGTTCCTTTGAGCTACATGTTTAGGAGCCTCACACTTGTATATGGAATGATTTTGTAAGACAGTTCCACTTTCCAAGCTGATATTAGCAGGTTTAAGACAATGGAAAATTGTAGAAGCAGAAGTACATTGATCTGAAACTAAACTGACCAACAGGTTCAGGATTCTAGAAGCTTTAGGGAGGACTCCTGACAAGATACACAATGGTTTCAGTTTCCTTTCTCCTCTAAGGGGAGATACTAAAGCCATTAGGGAATCACATTCGATACTGAACCTCCAAGAGCAGCAAAATGGAAGACACAGCTCAGGTGCAGAGGAGGCTAAGATGGCATTATAGTAATATCTTGTAATAATATCTTGTATAGTAATATCTTGACCAGGCAAATTCTGAGCTACTAAATGTCCAAAGTTGATCCTGGGATAAAGCAGCCAACTGGGTTACTTTATTAAAGTCTCTTCACCACAGCCAAAGTCACCATATAACTTGGTGAACCTAATCTGAAGTCAGAATAGGATGTTTAAGGCTGAGAGAATTACACTTTGGTCTGAGGGGAGTTTTCAGAACTGGAGTAAAAGATAACTAAAGGAGGGATGTGTTTTGAAATACAATGCAGTAGATTAGCACAAGTTATATATAGCTGTAGAACAGGTACTGCTTAGGTTTGTGATTCTTAGTTGTTAAACATTTTATTTATTTAGTGGTATGAACAGCACAGCACAGAAGAGTGAACAGTCTCAGTCCTAAGAGCTTTCAGTCAAATAGACGGAGAAGATAGGTCTGACATAAAATAGCCAGATTACTAGATGAAAGCAAGGTGGATTTTAAGCCACACACCTAATATAATAGTATTGGGGAAAGAAATAGGATAATTTAAGGAAAGAAAAGGTGAACAATGGAAAGAAGCAAAGGATGTCATGGTAGACAGAGCAAAGAGGTGAATTTAGGGGACTACTGGAAGAAATGAAAGCAACAAAATGAGGAGCTGGCAGAACACAGTTGTGCAGGCAGAAATTCCCATAATGTCGAAAAGGACAATAAGAGACAGAAACATATGTCTGAATTCTTGTACATGGTGTAGGTCCAGTAAGTCCATACTCGCAGAGACAATGAGACTAAAAACAAAAATTGCAACAGATATTGAAGGATACTGTGCAGTTAATAACCAAAGTGAATGTAATTAAACTTGGTACAACAGTGTGTTCACAATTAATATTCTGGCACATCTACAATGTACTGGCAATAAAGAAATCTAAATTCTAAAAACAGTAAGATTATAAAGTGTCAGATCTGAATCATTCTTTGAAATGGTAGTGCCAATTCTAACTCCCCTTTAGATGCTATTAGACCAATTTAGATCTGGCTAAAATTATTAAGATATACATAAGGGTACAACCATCAACATTTTTTCTTTTACTTTGTGCCTGTCTGAACACTTTTTAGTTATAGGACTGCAGAATGTGGATTCAAGTAAATAGATAATGCCATGTAAAATATGCTTGAACTGTAAAAGAGGATAAACTCTGCTCATGAGTTATTGTAAAGGCAACTGGAAAGGATTATGGCACTTAGGTTTAGAAAAATGCTCACCAAAAACACCTTTGGTTAATCACTGAAGTGGAAGAAATTTAATTTTTAATCTTCAGAATTACTAGAATAACTGACTGGCATGTGCATTGCTTTGGATATATCGCCCAATTTTTATGGCCATAAAATGGCCTCCAATTTGTAATACAGGATGGTTACTAGGACAGCAAGTAATTTCTGGCAGTGAAACAGGAAGTTTAAAAACTACTATACCACAAGAATTCTCATTACAGAGGTCTTCGTTGCCAGTATTATTCAGGGAAATCATTGTATAATATATTAATCATTTTAAAAAACCAAACCTTTTTAGAAAAGTAATTGGGGGTTTACTGTCTGGAGAGCCCTGCAAATAATATGAAACATCGGCTTATTCTTGCCCTGTTTCTTACTATCCCTAGAAATACGTTTCATACCTATTTTTGCAATATGAAGACACCTGAAAAGAGTGAGTAAAGATTGCTCCAGATAAGGCCTGATCAGACTGAAAACTGTTCCAAGTAAAGCCAGCCATCAGCTAAAAATAACTTTTAAAATTCTTGCACAATATACCAGGTAAACAGATGGGAAAAAATTTGAAAATCCATGGAAAGTTTTTTTTTCTTTTTGCTTTGTTTTCATGTAAATCTTGAGAATTGTATCTGCTGGCATGCTTAGGAATTAGGTGTAGTAGTATTTAAATTAAAAATAGGAAAGTTGTGTTTTCACAGCCCTCCTGTTTCATCCTGGAATAGAAGTGTGTTGTACTTATGGGACTTGTAGTTCAGACAAACATACAGCAAAAATAAGTGCTATTTGAAGTACTTTTAAAAAGTCAGAATTCCCAAATTGTTTTAAAGTCCATGATTTGAACTGTGTCACAAGTTCCAGTAACAGTTTTCATACTTGGCACAGTCTAACTTGCTGCAATTCAAAAACCGTGCGAGTGAAAAGCCAAATTGACTAGGTGTTGCTGAACCCAACACTGTACTTGTATAGTTGCGCTGGACACTGAAGTATGTACGGGCTTGTTTGCATGAGGTGATTTGCCAGTGGTATAACCATACTGGTATAATTATGAAGGGAACTCTTATTCTGGAATAAGCACATCCACATGGGGGAGTTATACAAGTATAATTATGCTGGTGAATTACCCTGTGTAGAAAGGCCCAAGTCCTTGCTAGAATAATTTACATATATGTTTGGTTTCATAGAAGTCAATGGACATTTTGTAATTGGCTTCAATTAGGCTTGTATTTCATCCTTAGAGAGCAATGGATGATAAAAATAGTCTGATGTCAGAAATGTATAAGAGTAACTTCAAAGATAAAGGGTTTGGGTACAAAACAAGAACAAATGCCAAACCTGCAGGTATCTTCTCACATCTGTGTCTTATGGAGTCAGAAGTATGATAAAAGTGAAAAGTATACAGTTTCATGGGTTCAAGAGGTCCGAAATTATTAGTAACACTGCAATGAAGTGAAGGTATTGCAGGCTTACTTTGGTTAAGATATAAAAGGGCTATAATATAAAAGAAAGGGGTTGAGCAAGGAAAAAAGAGAGCAGGTATTTTTTAATGCTTTAGTTACACTAGTACAGAAGTCATCTTTAAAGAACAGTTTCTAGGTAGTTTATGAGTCAAAAAAGAAAAAAAAAATCATGGAATCAGAACTGCAAAAATAATGAAGCACAAAAATCAAAGAATTTTATTTCGAATCTACCAAAGAATGCTAAATGAAAAACAAAATCCAGGAATAAGAGGAAATTGTGGAGTGTAGAGAATAATTCTTTAAACTGTCTACTTGAAGTTGAACATAGGATATTTCTTTCAAAGTTACATTACAGATTTGAATGACCCAATTATCTTGTAAGAGAGACTGAAAATGTACTAAACTGACCAAAGTGTGAGGCAGAATTCATCTGAATTTTATGGGACACCTTTATTGAATGGAGAAAAAAGAACAAGAACTTTTTTTCTTGTAGTAGTAGTTTCTATTTGGGTTCATGTAGGATCCAAATTCAAACCACTGAATCCACCAAGAGAAATCAAAACTAAATGTTATTGGAGGGGAAGCACCTGCTAGTACCTATACTGATAATTACTTTCAAGCAGAAGTTATTAATCCCCACTCAGTTAAAATGTATTTTGCACAAATGTAATAGAAATCTGAACTTTAAGAAAAGGTTATGGATGAACAGACTGTGAAGAAGAACACTACAGGCAGATGATTTCCCTTTCTCCAAAGACACGCTGCAAGCAAGCCAGCTACTCCAATTTTCCTTTAGAGAGAAGAAAGAAAAAGTAGGTTTCTGTATCTAAAATAAAATAAACGTTACCATATTAAATATTACAACAAGCAATAGGAAATGAAGAGAAGAGAAGGAAAGTTGAACAATAATAGATGATTTGGTATAGACTACAGAAATAGATAGACATTCTAATTACAAAATTTATCTCCACAGGGGGAAGGAGAATCATGAAATAAAAGTACTAGGGAA
>NW_005842231.1:511266-518670 GCF_000455745.1 Alligator sinensis | reverse complement strand
GAAAGAGTTGGAATCCCTCTACACTAGCACAATGGAAAGTGGCTCTCCAACAATGAGGCCAAGTTCACTTACAAAGGGTGGGTCTGTTTTCAGAGCCTGAACCTTGCTCTTTTAACTGAGCTATCACCAGAACTGATCTATGAGAAATTTTAACTCAAAAGGAACTGAGTTGAAAACTCAGAACTAATTGAAAAGGAGCCTTCATCATAGCTCTTTTACCATATCAATATCCCATAATTTATACTTTTTAAAAATACAAAGTCGCAACAAAACTCGAGGCTAGTGACAGACGTTACACATAAATTGGTTGAAATGATCACAAACTGGTTTAAACCTGTAACAGAACAGACTTTCAGTACTCATAAACCAGTTTGAAAATGGTTAAAACCAGTTTGAGATAAACCTGGTTGAATGTAGTATCAGACAACTGATTTGGGTCAAACCGGTTTATACAAAGTCTGTCCCAGACCCCTTGCTTGTTTAAGTTAAATCAGAATCCTCCAGCGTCCCAGTTGCTTTGCAACTCTGGGTGGGGCTCTGCTGGCCCCACCCCTCTGCTCCCAGGTTGCAGCTGAGGAAGAGACCTGCAGCACAGCAGGGTCTGCCTGGCTTTCCCTGCTCCTCCACCTCCCCAGCCCCACTCCCTGCTCAAGCAGGGATTCCCCCTTCCCCTTTGCCTTCCACGGACACCCCTCAGCATTAGCTAGCAGACCGCATGCTGACTACAGTCCATTCTGTGGGAGACAGGACAAAGGCAGACATGACAGTGTCAGCTTAGGGCTTTTTGAAGCTAATCAACAGGTAACTGTTAATGTCCCTCTGTTCCTTTCCTGGGAAAAGTTGTTTAAAAAGAGCTTGAACTAATGAGAAAAGCTTTGTTTTGTTTGATGGGATGATACATGCTAACAACTCCCTGCTGTGCAACTCAGTGCTCTGTTATCAACAGTGAGTGGGGGAAGGAACCCTTCCCTAACAAAGCATCCTGCCAAGGCCTGGCCATGCCTCCCTAGCTCAGCACTATCGAAGGGAAGGGATGGCTGCTCTCGCACCTCCCGGCTTCTAGCCTGAGCCACTGCAGGCACGTGCCAGCATTTCTTCAGTCCAAAGGGGATGTCTGTATGGTTACAGACTGGTTTAGCCTAGCGAAGTTAGACTAACCTACAAAGATTGAATCAATTCAGGCTCAGGCTTTTTGAACGTCTGCCCCTAGGCCAAATGTCTTGTGGCTGGATGACAGCTTAGGCAGATCAGTGATGGAGGCATGGACCTATTTCTATTTTATTTTGAAAAACTTAAATGAACAAGTCACTGCTTTGAACTCATGCACTCACAGTTAAACCAACTGACAGATCTGGAATCAGGAAGAAGTTTCCTTTGCATTAGGTTGACATGATCTGAGGGTGTGGGTGTGGGGTTGTCTTCTTCAAAAGTGCTCCTTAGGGTTACATAAGTCTATATTAACCTAACAAATTTCCTGCCATTGCACTGGCAGCTTCTTTGTCTCCCCTTAGAGAAGGATTTTTTCATAGGGTGCTTTGTGGCTATGTTGATAGAGTGGGGTTGGAGAGGATAATCTTAGACAAATTCCTTTCAGACAAATCTGAAAATAAGGGACTGATACTGATGGCCCAGAAGACCTCTTCTAATCCTGTGTTCCTAGTCGTATCTCTTACAGGTTGCCAGCTTTAAATTCTTAAATACTGATAGCAAGATAGGTGTGAAAACAGTTAAGAACAGGCTAAAAAACTACACCACCTGCCACCATGGTTAAGTACATGCAGCCCTGATTCCATTACTATCAGTATCTGAGTCACGTTAAGTCAGGGGTGGGCAAATGCGGCCCAGGGGCCTGATGCAGCCCCCCAGGTCATTCTATCCAGCTCACGGGGTCCCTAAAAAATTTAGAAAATTAATATTAACTGCCTGTCATGTGGCCCTTGATGGCTCGCCAAAACTCAGTAAGCGGCCCTCTACCCAAAATAATTGCCTGCCCCTGCCTTAAGTAAAGCTAGCTCAGATATATCTACATGAACTGAAGTCATATCCTAGATTTCAGGGTAGACAGGTCAATTTTTTCTTTATTTTGATTTCTTACTAGAACTTGAAGGTCAGCCTATTTGCTTGTACAAGACCATCGCAAACAGCACTGATCGTACACATAAATTTAAGCATATGTAACATTAAAACTGGCACAAACTGCTTGCACACAACTCTTCCCTCCATAGAATACCCTGATTCTCAGTGCAAAAACTGAAAACTACTGAAGTACCAGCTTCTACTAACCAATTTAGGGACACCCATCTTCTATATTTCTTTAAATTAGATGAGGAAAAACCTTTTCTAAAAATAAATAATTCTGCTGTAATATTGGCTAGGGGTGCAATGATAAAGATTTTTTTGGTTAATACCGATGGCCAATTAGTAACCAGTCATATTAGCCGATACCAATCCAATAGTCAGTATGCAGCCCAGCAGCTTGGAGAGCAGCATCTGGCCAGTATGTCTATGGGGGGGAAGGCCGGGGGAGGGGAAGGGGGGCAGACTGAGGGCCTGGTAGTGAGGGAGGAAGTAGGACTAGGGCTGGGGCAGGGCATTTTTTGGTTAATACCGATGGCCAATTAGTAACCAGTCATATTAGCCGATACCAATCCAATAGTCAGTATGCAGCCCAGCAGCTTGGAGAGCAGCATCTGGCCAGTATGTCTATGGGGGGGAAGGCCGGGGGAGGGGAAGGGGGGCAGACTGAGGGCCTGGTAGTGAGGGAGGAAGTAGGACTAGGGCTGGGGCAGGGCAGGGCAGGCTCTGCCCAGCCGGGGTGGGGCAGGAGACGGAGCTGCAGGCAGCTCATCCAGGGGATGCAGGGGGGGAGTGGGTGGCTCCCCGCCACTGCATGCACCCCGGGGAGGCATGGGGGGCATGTGTCCCCTGGATTTTTCTGCAGGGTGAGACCGGGCTGCCCACTGTGGGTTTGGGGCCTAGGGCTGTGCCAGCCTCTTCCCAGTGGAGCAGCTGGGCCAGGGCTGTGCTTGGGGTGGGCAGGGGTGGAAGGGTGGTGGCAGCACTGGGAGAGGGGCTACAGCCACCCCAAAATTCGCCATAGCCACCCTGTAGCCCCCATGCCTAGCACCACTGCCACCAGCCCCACCCCCGTCTGCCTTGAGTGCAGCCCCAGCCCAGCCCCCCCAACCAGGAAGAGATCACGCAGCCCTTGGCTCTGAGCCTGTAGCAGGCAGCCTGCCCCCACCCCACATATAAATATGGGGGACACCTGCTCCCTATGCCTCTCCCAGGAGTGTGTGCAGAAGTGAAGCTGCTTTCCACCCCACCCGCACTCCCTGGATGAGGTTCCCATGGCTTCACCCTGCTTCCAGGTTTGCATTCATCACCCCGGCTGGGCAGCGCCTGTCCCTGCCCCACTCCCTCTCTCACCATGGGGGCCTCGATCTGTCTCCCTGATGCCCCTTCCCTCCCCCCACCTCTTCCCCCACACACACATACTGGCAGGACGCTGCTCTTCAAGCTGATGGGCTGTATTCCTGTTTGTGGGCTTGCTGTGGCTGTGCACGTGGCATTTATCGGTGATGTTGTCAGCTACACTGGCTAAAAAAAGCTGATTGCTGATAATGTGAATTTTCCTTTTATTGGTGCCGATCTGATATGGACTAATACATCAGTGCACCTCTAATATCTGCAGTACACTTCATTTCAAAAGATGAGGCTCAGAATACATTCCTGAGTCCACACCCTGTATATATGACTAATGGAGAAACTCCAAGCTCAAAGTTATCAGCTATTAGTTAGAAGAGTCTTGCACCAGCCTATGTAGTGAAGTGCAGATGCTTCCTTTCTTTTCTTAAGCATCAGTTCCTTATGACTGTTATTGCTAAGACTACTTTTCCACCCACAAGCTTTAATATCTCAAAAAATCTGAAGTTTAACATACTTCGGATCTAAATTCCAGAGCTAGACAAGACTCACATTCTGTTTATACAAAGTTTCTGCAAATCCATTCAGTCAATACAAATGAACTGAGTATTACATAAGGCATTAAAATCCATGACTCCTAGACCTTGTAGGAGAAAAGTTCCCATTTTAGCATTTTCCCCTCATTCCCATACACCCTCTTGCAGTAGTATAACTAGGATTGGACGGAAATCAGATCTACCTTGTGTACTAAACATTTAACTTAAGGAAGTGGAGTTATAAGTACTACTAGTAGTATGTACATGCAATTCTCCCGAAGTTTTTTCTACTTCTAAATAATTTTGATGAGCATGTCCTGCTAGTGCTCCCATAAGAAGTCGTAGCATTGGTATAGCTCTTTTGTCCCAACAACTAAAGCTCATTTTTTCTTGCTTGTTTTAGAACCAAATTGCAAACTTTCTCTTGCTATAACTAGCATCCAAGAGTGCCAAATACAGAAACACTCAATTGTCTATATAAATTATTAAATACTTTCTCCGTTTCCCTAGTTTTGAATTATAACAGATATTTTAATGGTTTTCAAACAATTAATCCCAAGTCTATTTGGTAATCAAATTAGTAATATTTTTATATAAAAAATAAAAACAAATCTTTAAATTATCTATCACCAGCACTAGGTACCTTTTATACATTAAAGGCTAAATATACAAAGATAAATCCTTCAATACAGGAGCAACAAAAATAGCCTGCCATACCCTTGAAACTGTGGATTAAGGAACGCTGGATACACATATCTCCCTTTTTTACCATAAGACTTCATAAAAAGATAACTTTTGCTCATCTATGCTATGAAGGTGAGCAATTTTGGGCTATTCCAACCAAAAGGGAAAAGGGAGGGAAAGAAACAGAGAAGTAGGCCACTTTAAAATTTGTAGGTCAATTCCAAAAAATTCAACCATACCTGGAAATCCACTAGTCTATGATTAACCTTCCTACCTATGGTGTGATGTGATTATATCAAGATGCTTACACCAAGATTTCACTTTAGTGCACAAATTTACCAATATGTTGCCAATGATTTGTCTAAGAGCTTGAATCACTTTTGGTAGGCTCAAACAGGTAAGGATGGGTAAATTGGATGCCTTAGATCAATAGTCTTTAACAAAAGAAATTAATTTTCTTTCCATTACATAGGAGATTATTTCTAGTTATACCCTTCATTTTGTAACAGAATGATTTTTTTTGCATGATTTCCCCCTATCTTAGATACAATGATACAAATTGTATCCAGTGAGCAGAGAGCAGAAGTGTATGGAGTCAAGTACTGTCCCAAGAACAGGAAATATACAGAGCCATAATATCTTTATGGCAACAAAGCAGTCTTTGATTTTACTCCACCATATCACTAAGCCACAATATCATGCTCTGCACAAGGAACACAAGTGAGTTTTACTTGACTGCAGCAGTGGTGCCATCATCACAGGTGAGAAACACTGAAGTAAACTGAGACAGAATAACAGTGGTTCTCAACCAGGGTGCCATCAAATTCATAAAAAGTGATGGATGGCTGCCTTGAATCTAGAAAGGTTGAGAATCACAGGTCTAGACACTAGCAGAAGATCCAGGAAAGTCCCCAAGTACTCCATGAGAACCAAATGAAAAGTTATATCTAGTTCTACTGTTCTTTACCAAAGGTCTTGCCTAATTTGTCAAAAGTGCAGTTCAACTAAGAAAGTTGGCTATATAAAAGTGGCACCTTAATCAACAGATCTCAGAAGTAAGTGTTTGCACTATCGTTTACTCCATGTATTAGAAAAGAGCCAAATACAGCAATGCAGGAATAATCTGGGCTATTTTTTTTTGCCCATCATCACAGATGATTAACTAACGTCCATTGCGACATCTATACAAATATATTGAATACTACCCCTAAACAGCCTCATTGTTGTCAACTCATTAATTTAGCCAATCAAACACTTACTAATAGCGATTACAGAATTGCAGAAAAATAATGCTGGAAGTAATCTCAAAAGGTCATATGGCTTAACCCCCTGCCTAAATCATCCCAGACAAATATTAATTTAAGATGGAAATTAAACAATTTTAATGGAGGAAAAAAAACCTGAACAAACTGAAAACCAACAACAAAACCATCAGCCAGATTAGAAGATCTCAACATACATTTGCCTGCAATGCTGGAAGTTAAAAAGTATCTTGAACATATGAAGTAAGAACATTTAATATGGAAATCACTGAGGCATACACATGATGATGAAACCCAACGATGCCCTGATAGAATTATTTTCAGAATGCAACTATGCGTTGGCTAGGGACAGAAGTTACACACAAGCCAGTTTAAGTGATCAGAAACTGGTTTAAACCTGTAAAAGAACATAAGTTCAGTGCACATAAACCAGTTTCAAAATGGTCAAAACCAGTTTAAGATAAATCTGGTTGAATGTGATATCAGACTTAACTGATTTGTGTCAAACCAGTTTATGGAACTTCTGTCCAAGACCCCTTCTTGGTTTAAGTTAAATCAGAGTCCCCCAGCATCCCAGTATTCTTTTCAGCCCTGGGCTGTGCTATGCTGTCTGCTCCAGAGAGCAGGGCTGTCCCTGTCCCTCTGCTCTCTCAGCAGACACCAGCTGGCATGGCCCCCTGAGGCAAAGGGGGCAGGGAGGGGGTTTATTTCCCCTCCCTCTCCTTTCCCCAAGGGACTGCAGCCAGGGTCTGCCTGGCTGGGCAGAGCAGCCCCTGTCAGGTTGGTTTCCCCCCCTCCCCCTCCCCACTGCTATAGCAGCAGGGGCGGGGGCATGGCCAGAGTCAGCTGGCATGGCCTCATCATGTGCCTGGGCCTGAGGCTGGTGCTGGTGGACTTAGCCAGGCTGGTCTGTGGGCGTGCAGGGGATGGTTTGGGCTGGGCCATGTGGACAGGGCCTTTCCCAGCTGGCTGCGGCTTGGGCTGGGGTCGCGGGAGTTGTGCGCTCAGCTTGCTCCCAGCTCCCCATGCCGGGTCAGGCTGTCATGGAGCCGTAGCCAGCTGGGAAGGGCCCTACCCAGCTTGGGCCAGCCCTTCCCCACCCATCCTCAGCAGCACCGCAGCTGGACCCGCTCAGCCCTAGGCAAGGCGGGCAGATAACAGGGCCATCCCAGGCTGGGTCATGGGTGCAGGGCCCTTTCCAGCTGCCTGTGGCTCTATGACAGACCAGGCCAGGCCATGGGGGCAGGGCCCTTCTCAGACAGCTGCAGCTCCATGACAGCCCAGCCCAGGCACGAGGAGCCGGGAGTCAAGTGGGTTAAACCGGGCTGTGGGAGCAGGGCCCTTCCCTGCTTCAGGGCTCAGAGCTAGAGGGGCACAGGGCAGGGGGGGAAAACCAGCCACTGTGGGGCAGAGGGGTGCAAAACTGTGCTCCTGGCTCCCTGCGCCTAGTCCAGGCTGGCCTGTCAGAACCAATGCGGTGGACAGGGCTCTCTCCC
>NW_005842231.1:497063-511256 GCF_000455745.1 Alligator sinensis | reverse complement strand
TTCCCTGCCATGGGCCAGGGGAGCGGGGTCTGGCCATGTCCCCACTCTCATTGTTTGTTGTCAGTCTGGCCACACTCCCTCCCCTGTCCGAAAAGCCTGGCAAGGGCTGCTGCCCTCCTCCCCCTCCAGGCACACCCAGGCTGGGGGCCCTGGAGGCCAGGGTTGGGGTTTAAACCCTTCTGCAATCATACCCAAGGTCATACCCTTCCCCTTAGTTCAACTTCCCTCAACAACTACCAAAGGGAAGGGAGGACTTGCTCTAGTGCCCCCTGGCTTCTGGCCTGAGCCACTGCAGACATGTGGCTGCATTTCCAGAATCAAAAGTGAATGTCTGTTCACTTCCAAATAGGTTCAATCTATGCAGGTTAGACTAACCTGCAAAGTTTGAATCAATTCAGGCTCGGGCTTTTTGAATGTTTATACTTAGCCTTTATGAAATCGTATCTGGAGAATACCACTGAATACCAAAGAAAGCCTCTTATCCAAAAACAAACAAACAAGTATTCAGATCAAATACCCAAAGGAAAAATATAGATGCACGAAGAGCAAAAAAAACTTGAAAAAGGATAAATCGCATAGAATCAATTTTTGTTGCTGATTTACAAAAAAAGAAACATGCCATGATTTCTATACCTTACCTTGTTATCTAAAAGGCAAGCAAGGAAACTCACTTGGCTCCTTCTCCTTCCAAACAATAGTAAAATGCTTCAGTTTTCTCTTTCAGCATTAGCTGACAATTTAGGTTGCAAAGCTACCCTGTAAGGAAAGGAGGAGTGATCCTGGTTGGCATCAGGCAGAACAGACTGTCCAAATTGATGCCCAGTGCCAGACTAACATTCATAGTAAAATGCTTGGCCTTTTTTAACGTCAAGTTTAAAGAACTAGATTACCAGGGGGGGACTGGTTTATCCTTTGCTATTACCCATTGTCCTCTCCACAAAGCACCATGGTAAAGGCTTAAATGAAATAAGTGTGGCAAAGTCTTTGCCAAGCACACGTGGGACTTAAGAGGCCCCATCCCGATTGCTTAAGGCACCACAGATCATCATTACTGCTCTAAAGAGATTATATAAAATACAAGATAAGTGACAACACATGGATAAAAGCAAATAGTTGGGTGAGAGGATAGAGGGAGTGATATCAGATAACTTTAATCCAGTAACCATTTTGTTTGATTACTTCCTTCAGTTTATCAACTTCATTATTACAAATTAAACTTCAACAATGGTGTGTTCATCTTGGACTGAAAGGCTGAGATTTTTGATTCAGTGGAGGGGAGAGGCTTAGTACTTGTAGTCCAGTCCAAATACTCTTGCTATTTCCTAAAGCAGTTTCATGTATATTTCATCTAGGCAATGCATCTAGGCAGATTCCTGCAGTACCAACAGAAAAGTCCTTAGGACCACCACGTTACTGATTACTTACTAGTATTGCCTTTGGGTCCAACCTCCCTGACCCAAAAGGAGAAACAAAACCATTCAATTGCAGCTTTCCCTGACAAGGCCAAAAGTACATCCTAGGATGATAGATAGGAAAGTAGCCTTGAAGGGGACCTCATGAGGTCATCTACTTCAGCCCCCTCCTCGGGGCAGAATCACCCCTGACTAAACTATCCCAAACAAATGTCCATTTACCTACTCTAGAAAATTCCACAGTTCCTCCAGGTAGCCTGTTCCAATGCGTGACCATCCTCATAGTCAGAAAGTTTCTCCTACTCTCCAACCTAAATTTCTTCTGCTGCAGCTCCATGGCTCTTAGCCCTTTTTCCTCCAGCCACAGAGAAAAGCCCATCTCCATCTTCTCTGTAATTGCCCTGTACTTGAGGACTGCTATTAAATCTCTTCAGTCTTCTCTTCTCCAGATAAATAACCTTAGCTCTTTCAGCCTGTCCTCATAAATCTTACTTTCCATACCCCTAATCATTTTTGTTGCTCTCCACTGGTCTATTTTCAATCAGTCCACATCCCTCTTGAAGCATGGAGCCCAAAACTGAACACAGTATTCCAGCTGAGGTCCACTAAGTACCAAGTAGAGCAGAACAATCATTTAGCTGGATTTGCAAGTGCCACTCTTGTTAATACAACCCAGGATACTGTTGGATTTTTCACAAGAGCACACTGTTGGTTCATATACAGCTTATGGTCCACAGGTATCCTCAGGTCCGTCTCTGCAGTATTATGGCCTAGCCGGTTATTCTCCAGTCTATACTTGGGTATATAACTATTCCATCCTAAGTGCGGAACTTCACACTTGACCTTGCTGAATTTCACCCAACTGATTTCAGACCATTTCTCCAATTTATCAAGGATCGAGTTCTTTTGGATCCTGGTCCTGCCATCCAGAGGTCAGCAATTCAATTCAAGTTAGTGCCATCCACAAATACTCTGTCCCATCATCCAAATCACTGATGAAGATGTTAAACAATACTGGATCCAGGACAGGCATGTGGGGAACCCTATTTATACTTCCTCCCAAATAGACGTTGAGCCATTGATGACTACTCATGGTGATGATGCAATCAATTATGTATCCACCTTACCATACTTTTATGTAGCTTGTATTTCTTTAGCTTATTAATAAACATGTTCTCAGAGACAATGTCAAAAGCCTTGCTAAAGTCAAGACGGATCAAATCCACTGCTTGCCCCTCATCCACAGAGTCTCTCACTTTGTCACAGAAATCAGGTTAGTCAGGCATGGCTTGTTTTTGGTGAATCCATGCTGGCTTTTTCTAATCACATTGTTCTCCTCTAGGTGCTTCAAAATAGACTCCCTACAGACTTGTTCTATGATCTTTCCAGGTACTAAGGTCAGGCTGACTGTCTATAATTCCCTGTATACTCCTTTTTTCCTTTTTTAAAGATGGGCATTATATTTGCCCTTTTTTAGTCATCTGGGGCATCACCTGACCTCTACAATTTCTCAAACCGGCACTCACTCTGAAATTACTTCAGGCAACTCCTCTAGTACTTTAGTGTATCCCATCTGGCCCTGCTGATTTAAAAGTATCTAGCTTCACTAAATAATCCCTAACCTGTTCTTCCATTAATATAGCTGGTGTCTCCTTTTCAATCTTTGCTGCCAATTGTGCTTGTCATCTGGCAACGGACTTTTTGTGAAGACCGAGGTAAAAAAGGTATTAAGTACTTCAGCCTTCTCTGAATCATCCATAACTAGGTTGCCTTCTACATTTAGTAATGGACTTACACTTTCCTTGGTCTTCCTCTTACTTCTAAGATGCTTTATGAAAAATTTCCATCATATCTACAGCAATTAGGACTAACATTTGATCTTCAGTCAATAAAATGAGCAGCACTTCTGTGGTATTCATAAACTTAATCTCAGATTGAAAAGGAAGTAGGAAGTCATGGACTCCAAAAAGAACAAGTGAATCTGTAAATCTGTGTGTCCTGCTTAAACCTCTTCAACATTCTTCTTCACGAAAGGCAGCTTAGAGACAGCATGGCCACACTGGGAAGCTTTTTGCAAAGTAGTAGTTTAATAAGTACTGTAGGCACCTAGTAATCCTCCAGTACAGGTTTGTCAGATGAGTATCATGAGTCTGATCCACAGGCTAGATTGGTTCCAAAGACCAGCCCCGTGTGCAGCACATGTGCCAGTTTGGTACCAAGTACTGTGTGCAGCACAAACGCTGGATCTGACCCAAACTGGTGTGCAGGACTGGTCCAGTACATAATGCATACAGTATGGGTTCAGTTGAAGACGTATGGGCAGCACCTCAGGCTAGATGATAGGGCTCCATGGGCCACATTCAGCCTGCAAGCTGTATCTCTCACAGCCCTCTAGCAAATAAGATGTCAGCTCACCTTTCTAAGTCAAGAGTGGATGGATCTTATCTGTTTGCTGTGGCCCTAAACTCCCAACTTCTACAGCAAGTAAATAAGTGAGAAACTTAAGCTGATAAAACCTTGCATATGATCCATACACATGCCTCAAAAATTGTGCCCAGTAGTAGGAGTCAGACAACCTCACCTCAGTTCACCTGACCTTATTATCAAAGTAGGTTGAAATCTCAAATGCTAGGCTCCTTATCAGAGTTGAGACAACATGGATTTACCAGACTAGCTCCCAGAACAGCACTATTGTTTTTCTCAATGGCAGTACAGCAGAGAAAACGTCTTCGGATCAACCATGCAGTTAAATTAAAAACAAAATACACAAAAAAACCTTCACAGTGCCTTAGTAGGTCTCCTGGAGTGGATTTCCCTCGTGGGTACCTTGGTTTTGTGTTCTTACTGCTTTATCTGTTTTAGCATTATTTGTATTTTAAGCTGACCTGTGAAAAGCATGCAAGGCAAAATGGTTGAATGAAATATTTCAGTTTAGTCACATAAATTATAGATGACGTAAATATTATATATATTAAGGTAGCTGAAGATCACACATTTGTGTAATTAAAGTAGGCTGACAAGGACAACAAGAAACATGAGTAGCGTCAAAGCATGTAAACATAGGTTTAAACAGAAAAGTTGGCCTTACTCAGAATTTTTGGTCAGTTGATGGTATGAACTCTTATCCCCATTACAAGTAAACCTTACATGATTTTAATGTAATTAGTTTGACCTGAATAAGACAATGCCCTGAAAAATGTACTAAAGAGAATAATTCTGTATTGGCAGACGGGAAGGGACTTGATTACAGAAAAAAATTATTTCCATCTTTGATTACCAACAGTCTGTGTCTAATGCTCCTTTCCTTGTTTCATTTGTTTTAACTACAGGGACAATTTAATAATAAAATAAAAATGTAATAGTAAACAATATTGCTATATTAGTCTTTCTTATCTGCCTGTAAAACTTTCTGCCCTATAGCGTTATACAGAGAATGGTAAAAGGATTAATAATTATCTTTTACAGGAGCTCTACTCCATTTTGATATTTCATAAAGGAAAAATAAACAGGTTGAGTGCAGATCAGCAAAGCTGGAAAGATGAGCTAACAGCTTAATACAAAAAGGGTTTTTTGCCAAGGCGACTGGCAGAGCTTATTGTTTCTCTGCCTACTAGAGTTATAAAATAATAGGAGTTAATCTCATCATTGGTTAGAATGTTAAAACAATATATGCTGTAAAAGAAATGTTTTAAAAATAACATAAAATAGCTTAAAATAAACAAATGTCTCTCTTTATAGTAACATTTAAAAGCAGCATTTCCCAAATTGTGGAGTGTGCCCCTCCTTGCCTTCCTCGGGGCTGTGAAAAGAGTTCCTACTGCCTGGAGAAGGGCTAAAAACTTCTGTCTGCTGATTTGTTTGTTTGGTGCAAGAACTGTGTTTTTGTATTAAAAAAAATATAGCTGAGGAGCAATTTAGGCAGCAAAGCCAGCCCTGTAAGGGAACAGGCTCACCAACCCACTTACAGGGGCCAAATGCAAATTGTAGTGGAAAAATCAACAGCACACTCCTACTTCAGCCACTCATGTGCTTTCCTACTTTAGCTGCTGGCACCACCTTCCCCATCACCAGCAAGAGGAACTGGCAGCAACCGTAAGCGAGGGGAATCAGTGGCTGAAGTACAGGTGTATGAGACTGCCCAATTTTACTTTGCTGGGGCATACAACCCAAAAGGTTTAGTAGAACTACAGAATTATTTAAAATATTTTAGTTTATTACCATCAGCATGTAATAAAGGAAGTTATTTAAAATAAACTGCAAAGTTAAAGCTTTGCTTCTTCATCAGAGCCTGGAACACAAATCAGTTTTTCTTTTCCAAATTTACTAATGTTAGACCGTACGTTTCTCTGTTCCCTGTAATCCTGTTCCCATTTAAAATGGTTCCCTGTACATATTTTTCAAGATTCGTTTAATAGAAATTGTCAAATAAGAGTTTTTATTTTTAAACTTACTCCCAATGAGTAGCAGTTTGTCTGTCTTACATGGCTTTAAATGTAACGAATGATCTCTGAGTGTATATTTGTCAGTCCAATAAAAGGAAAATTCACATTATCAGACATACACAAACATCCAGATATGGGAAAGTTTCCATTCTGAAGTAATGGGCAAATGAAAAGTCTCTTGCTCACTTGAGAGGAAATGACAGCCTTGGAGAGGCTTCAGAGTCAACTTCTCACAGCAACTCTCAGTTTGTACATAGGAGATGACAGGAAGTACTCGTTGTTGATATGGTAGCGTCCTCTAGCACCAGTCCTCATTCCCTTGCTGGGGAAGAGGGACTCTAAAGAGAACGTGCCTCTGTTACACATCAATGCACTCTGTTTAACAATCATTAGTTGTACAGCTTCTTTCCCTCCCAGTGCTGCTGCTAGAAATGCTGGGAGTGAAGGTTACAACTAACCTATTGAGAAGCACCCCTCCTCAAGCTGCAAGAGTCTGGGAAAGATATTGCTTTTGTCCCCCTCCTCCTCACCTTCCTCCATAAAATGAAGCTTGGGCCCCAGTCATATAAGTTAATACAACTCAAAATAGCGTAATGTGGCCCTAACATGTACATAAAACATAAGAGAGTGTTAGGTCTGGGGAAATACTAAAGAATTTGACCTGCACCATTTCTTAATTTGGTCCAATAACTTTATCATGCTGTAAATGGTTGTACTAGCAATGTTGGTAAACACTGAGAACAGAAGGAAAGACTAAGAACACCAACATCAGGTACAGGAGCTAAACCAAGATTAAAGCTTTGATTAGCTTCTAGAGCCCTTTAAATAGAAACCGACAGATTAAACATGACTGGTAATGAGAAATTCTCTCTCTGTTTTACTGGTCATCCTCTCTCCTCTCCAAATTTTGTTTCTCCTCCTTTTGCTTTCATTTAACTATGTTTGCTTCTTTGTACTTCCCCTTCTGAGTTGCTCCTCTTTTAAAGGCTTCCCACCCCTAAAAATTGTGTGTTGCTTAATGTTGGGGAGGTAACTATAGCAGACTGAACAGGATTTAGAAATTTATTCTTGTAGATGTGTTCTGTGATAAAAAAGCAGAAACATGCATCTCAGGACATGATGCTCCCTTAGTTTGTGGCTCTATATTTATGGTTACCTCTGTGACACATTATCCCAGACTACTACAGGAGTGGGGAAGGAAGAAAGTTTTAAGAAGCTGCAACCATTTCAGCCACAGCTGTATATTTAGAGGAGTGTTTCAGAAAACATCCAAAGTACTGTAGGCCCAAGGCTGGAGAACACTACATTAAGCCTTATTTTTGCTTCAGCTTAAACTACCCCATGCTGTGCATTACCATTTACCTTCTGTAGAACATCTACAATTAATAGTTTTATGCCTCACTAAGTTGTAAATGACCACTTTTTACATCTGCGAAGTTTAGTCACTCTGTACTCCACCGCCGCTTCTGCTGGCTGGTGCCGACCTGGCCAGCCTCCTCCTGTCCCCAGCAGCACGTGCGAAGCCGGCTTCAGCTGCATGCTGCTTTTCCTGGCTGTTGCCGACCCGGCTGGGCAGGGCAGCATGCAGCTGAAGCTGGCTTCCCACGTGCTGCTGGGGATGCCCAGCTGGGTCGGCACAGGCCAGCAGAAGCAGCGGTGAAGCCTCCTGCATTTTGGGACCAGCTGGCACAGGTAGGGGGAAAGTGCAGCAGCACGTGGGGAAGCCACCACCTGATAGGGGACAGGATGGGCTGGCTGGGCTACACCAGGGAGGGAAAGCTGTGGCTGAGCCCCCTGCAGCTGTGCTGTATGCTCCTTTAAGACTGAACAATATGCTCAAGAATAGAGCATGAATGATCTGGGCTCCAATGTAAATTTGGAGCAGGTAAAAATCTGTAAAAATACTGTCCAGTGTTTGGATTGTGTTTGCTTCTGTTTCTCTTTGTGCGGGATTGGGGGTTCAACTTGTTACTACTTGCTAAAGATGTGTTACTAACAAGTTATTAATTCAATAAAAGTAAATCTTGAAGATTCTAAAAAATGCCCATATTTTGTTGCTTTGATTAGTTTCCACTCTGGCTGATATCTTTTCCACATTTGATCTGTCAACTTGCATTATGCTTCTTTCATTCATTGAGAAGTAAGTAGAAGCGAAAGTGTTTATTTTAGTCAAGTGTTTGGTATTATTTCATTGTTGCTTTTATATTGTTTTAATTTTGGATTTTAAACCACATTTCATTTTCACTTCCTGCAACTTCACTGGTGTGAAAGGTCATGTGACATCACTTCCTGATGTGATACTGCTTCCTGTGAGGTCTTTGAATATGGCTCACCGGCCCACTGGGTGATAAAAAGTTCATGATCCGGCCCCACATTCAAAAAGGTTGGACGCCCCTGCAGTAAACTGACTTAACAGGGTCTGTAAAATGCAACAATGTCTCACATGTTATTTTTGATACATGGCTCACAAGAGATCCTGCTCAGTCAGACCTCTGGACTGGACACCTAGAGACATATCAGGGTAGCACTGCCCAGTGGCAGTGCATGTTTCATAGATTTCATAAACATTAGGGCTGGAAGAGACCTTGTAAGATCATCGGGTCCAGCCCTCTGCCCAAGGGGCAGGAAGTTGGCTAGGGGCAAAGAATCCCAGCAAGATAAACGTCCAAATGTTTCTTGAAAGTGTCCAGAGTAGGTGCTTGTACCACCTCTGGGGGGAGTCTGTTCCAGGCCTTGGGGGCTTGGACAGTAAAGAAGTTTTTCCTTATGTCCAGCCTAAAATGATCTTGCAGGAGTTTGTGATGTTGGACCTTGTCATCCCCTGGGGTACTCTGGTGAACAGGTGTTCCCCCAGATCCTGATGCATACCCATTATGTACTTATGGGCTGCCACCAAATCACCCCTGAGCCTGCGCTTCTCCAGACTGAAGAGTCCCATAGCTCACAGCCTCTCTTCATAAGGCCTGTTCTCAGGCCCTCTGATCATGCGCATGGCTCTCCTCTGGACTCTTTCAAGCTTCTTCATGTCCTTCCTAAATTGTGGAGTCCAGAACTGGATGTGGCAGCAGTGGCAGCAGTGGCTGCTGGCAGTGGTGGCACATCCGGCTGGCAACTGAGGTGCCTATTTTTGTACCATCACCTCCTTTTGGACACCTGGGACTACTGCTCCAGTCATCTCCCCTCCTCTTCAGTTACACCACTGTGGACAGCCAGGCCTGCCAGTTCGCTCTCCAGGACAGAGATTTTATTCACATGTCCCAAACAAATAAGCATGAATCCACCTGCCAGATACTACACTTGCCTTCACAAGGCAAATCTGAAAATCTTCTTGTATTGGCTAGATGGCCAGTGAAGATTAAATAGTTGTACAAGGCTAATGTCGTAATTGTGCTGTGGTCTACAGCAATAAAACACAAATTTAAGGAGGTTGCTAGTGATGTTCTGACACTAGTAAAAGGGGAATAAAGGCAAGGATGGACAGAGTTAGTGCTGGAGTTCACTAAAACTGCAGGCTTTCTGCTATTTCTTAACTCCAAAGTTCCTTCCTTTCACTTTTTAAATTGCTAAAAGTTTATTTACAGTATTATAAATCTTGTGATTTGGTTACGGATTTAAATGACTTCCCTAAGAACTCGTTTTCATGGTAAATGTATGATAACAGCTCTGAACACATACATAAAACAGTAAGGCTTCTGCTAGCAATACTGGCTGCACTCCTGACCTTCATCCCGTGGTTCTAATATTTCCTATTTGCTTAGCTATTCATAAGCACTGCTGTGACCCCAAGGTGATAAGTAAGGTATGGAGAAAATAGTGTCAAATATCTGTGATGGTAACACAGTTCTACTGGGAGACTAAGCATAGCATTTTCCAGAAGCATTTCTTCTCATCAGCTGTGTATTTCAATGCAAGACTTGAAAGCTTAATTTAATACACAATCTTCCTCAAATTGTTACAGGTTGACAGCCCTGAGTGGGGCAAGTACTCCTTACAGCCTGCCTCCACAACTATATCACTCAGCTTTTAGTGCTACACTTTCTTCATAAGTATAAAAAATTCCTTTAAACTGCCAGGTTGATGGCACAGGTGTCTAAGGCTCTGTCCATCACCTCTCCAGTAATTTGTGCAGTAGTATGGTGCTAAGCAAAGCTAGATTCTCTAGAACTAGAGCCAGACTAATACACAAAAATTCCAGTGTCAGTTGGGGTGTGATTTTTATATTAATTCTGGCTGAGCAATGCTTTTGCTGGTAAATTTTATTTTGTTTATGGCATTAGCATATGTGTAGCATATAGGATGGTTTGCCCGTATAGTTGTACCTCTGCAGTTATGCTGACAAACCTTTCTTAGCATAGACAGGGACTGAGAATGACTTGTTTTTCAGCACAGATTAATGGGAACTACACAGAGCCTTTCTAAAAGTGCTAAAAAAACTTGAAAGGAAATAGCTCTGATTCAATTTTAATTCAAACTGTGATCATAGTCATTTTGACTTTTGTTTTGAAGCAGTATTCAGAGACATTTCTTGCTACCTTGGTCTAAGCACGAGGCCACAGAAATTATCGATTTGAAGGTTGCCAGAACATGCTGAAGCCCCAATAGCTGGCTTAATATGAATACATTTTCTTTCGGCATTCACAGTCTGTATTTTTGGTTTTTTATTCCAAAAGCTGCTGCTTGAACGCTCTTGAAGACTTCATTTTTCAGGAAAGTGAAGCATGTGGAAAGTAAGAAACTACTCTTGGCAAAACATTAAAATCATTATACGACTTTCAAAATAGCCATCTATCCTCAAAAATTCTATTCTCTCTGGAAAGCTATTTGTGGACCCAGTCCCATACCAGGCTGAGTTCCCTCAACTCTTAAGTAAAACAGGAGCTCAGGCATCTTAGGAATCATTATTTTTCAGTATTTTAAGAGCCAGATTCTACTACACCTAAAAATCCATTAATGCATCTATTTTTAATGGGTTTTTATCTTACCCTAAAGACTAAGTAACAAAAAAAAAAAAAAAAAAAAAAAAAAAAAAAAAAAAAAAAAAAAAAAAAAAAAAAAAGAGGAGAGGAAGGAGGACCCACCCACATTTTGTATTAACAATTTCCCAGACTGGAATAGTACCATAATTAGGCACCTTTTAAAGATAAAGCTATTCTTCTAAACCATGGGTGGGCAACATACAGCCCGCAGGCCAGATCTGGCCCACCAGGCCATTCTATCTGGCCTATTGGGTCCCTAAAAAATTTAGAAAATGAATATTTATCTGCTCCTGGCTGCCTGTTAAAGATGACAGGAGCCAGGGGCAGTATGACCCAGAGGAAGCCGGCAGGACTGACCAGCAAGGCAGCCCAGCCCCATCCCACCCCTAGCTCCCTCCCCCCCGCCCCCCACAACTGGAAGTCTCTGCCTGCCACAGCTTTCACTGCTTCCCTGCATGCCAGCCAGCTGCTCCAGCACCATGTGACCCCCAGCTGCACCCCTGGACTGTGGGAGCACAAGGACTGTGCAGGTACCCCAGGGACAGGAGTGGGAGGGGGTGTGTGTATGTGTGTCCCTGCAATGAGGGAGGGGGAGAGAGAGAGAGAGAGAGAGTAATGAGGGAGGGAGAGATTGTGTGTGTGCGTGTGTTTGTGTATGTGCGCACGTATGTGTCAGATTGCAGTGCCAGTGGCAAAATCAGAAGTGCTGCCAGCACTTCTCTCAGTGCCGTTGGCGTTTTGCTGGCACATGTCTCTCCGTGCCCCCCCATGTGTGTTTATACAGCAAGTCCCACACTCACACCCCACCATATACATGCACCCACACCCCTCGCACTGTCATATACAAAAACCTCCACGCTCTCTCACACAACCCAGCCACCCTCCCCTCACAAACCCCCACATACCCCATACCCACCCACACCCACATATCCACACACACATGCTCCCTCAACCCATACCCACCCCCACACACCCACAGTCCCCCCAAACCTATACCCATGCTCCCCACCCTGCCACAATATACAAGAATAAGCTTTCATTTTAAGCCTTTGTGCAATCACCTCTATGTATGCTACACAAACGCATGTAAACCAGGACAAAATATATTTGAAATCAAATTAATGAATGGTGTAGATGTTCGATTTTTACAATATAATTTGATATTTTTCTGGTTCCAAGATGGCAAAACCCCTTGCTGGAAGGAGTATTTCCGGGGGCAAGGGGAGGGACTTCTAGTGGTAAAGGTCCGGGGTACGGAACAGGACTAGAAGTCACAAGACGGTGGCCAAGGGCTGGGGCATCTGTCAAGGAGCGGGGCTACCAATGCGGCCCTTGACAGCTTGCCAAAACCCAGTAAGCAGCCCTCCACCTGAAATAATTGCTTGCCCCTGTTCTAAACATCTTTCCCATGCTCATTATTCAAGACAGAAGGTTGGTACCAGGTTTTTCCTAGTAGCGGCTCTATACGTATTTTGTTTATTGTACTTTTCAAGCACAAACTTGTAGTTATAGCAGCAGATTTTCCAACTCATCCACCTGAAGGACTTCCTATAGTGAAACAAGGTCCAATACCTATCTGACTGCGGAAAGTAGACCTAATCCTGCTGATAGTTGCCAAGAGCTATGGACAAGTAATGGTTTTAAAGCTATGAAGAATGTCACCAAAGTGAAGGAAGTGTAAATTGCCCCATACAAAAACTCAAGGCCAGGCGGAATAAGAGTATACTACTTTGATTTGCCAACACTGCCTGTACCAAGGACCCTCCCAGTAAAGCCATCCAGGAGGGAGTGCACAGTTTACTAACACTCAACTGTGAAAAAAGAAGTTTCAGTTCCAGTCCAATTTGTCATCCTATTCTTGACCGGCATTCCCTCACCCAACTTTACACTGAATCACAGATCACCACTATCCAAGGGCAACTAAAAAACCCTACATATTACAAAACAGTTACTTTTGAAACCACTGCTGGTTTCAAGACCTAACCAAAGTTTCTCCATTACCTGAATCTAGTATAATCAGATGAGTCAAAGTTCCCAAGAAAATGAAGCAGAAGAAATATTAAGTCTTTCTTTTTATTTTTGTCCTGTAGGATGTAGGATATATGTCCCCTTGTTCTGTGACTGTATCAAAAGTGTGTTGGGAAAGTATATTTTATATAAAATTGATGGGGAAACATCACCATTACTGGTTCCCTAAAATGAGCAGCAAATCGCCAATTCTGTCAAAGTTAGAGTTCCATGAAAGTTAAAAAAGTGTAATTCAACAACTGCTTTTGTGAACCATTCAGCACTTGCCTATTTTTAAATTTCTTTATGTAGGGGGAGAAGAAGGGGGAAGGAAAGTGGGAGTTACTAGCAACAGCAGTACTGTAACAACAGTGAGATTTAAGTAGGAAACATTAGTAGTTAGCTAGAAAGAAACCACCATGGTCTCTGTACTTTCCTTAAGTACAGAGGACATCTGCTGGGAGTCACAGACAGCAAAGTCCCACCGCTCACGCAGGTTTCTAACCCGTGTACAGGACCTCCACCTGACACAGGAGGTACACGGTCCCACTAGGGGGAATGCCATACTGGATCTGGTATTGGCAACGGGGGATGACATGGTTGGGGACCTACAGATCGGTAGCCATCTGGGGGACAGTGATCACCTAATAATAGAATTCACCATAAGACGTTGAGTGGGTAAGGTAACTAGTAGGGTGAAAGTGCTAGACTTTAGGAAAGCTGATTTCAATGAACTCAGGCAATTAGTCAAGGACGCACTGCAGAGTAGGAGTTTTGAAGTGATGGGAGCCCAAGAAGGGTGGCTGTGCCTTAAGGAAATGATCCTTCGGGCACAAAGCAAGGCGATCCCCGAGCGAGGCAAAAGGGGGAAAGGGGCCAGGAGGCTTCCCTGGCTGACCAGAGAAATCCAGGGCAGCCTAAGGGACAAAAGGGGAGCACATAAAAAGTGGAAACAGGGAGAGATCACCAAAGATGAATATACCTCCTCTGCTCGTGCTTGTAGGGAGGCAGTTAGACGGGCCAAAGCTGCCATGGAGCTGAGGATGGCAACCCAAGTAAAAGACAACAAGAAATTGTTTTTTAGATATATTGGGAGTAAAAGGAAGGCCCAGGGAGGAATAGGACCCCTGCTAAATGGGCAGAAACAATTGGTGACGGACAGAGGGGACAAGGCTGAACTCCTCAACGAGTTCTTTGCCTCAGTGTTCCTAAGTGAGGGGCAGGACAAGTCTCTCACTGGGGTTGTAGAGAGGCAGCAGCAAGGCACCAGACTACCATGCGTAGACCCTGAGATGGTGCAGAGTCATTTGGAAGAACTGGATGCCTTTAAGTCGCCAGGCCCGGATGAGCTCCATC